>NC_051246.2:7253459-7254809 GCF_015237465.2 Chelonia mydas | reverse complement strand
CAGCTTGGTATTGTCCGCAAACTTTATAAGTGTGCTCTCTATGCCATGATCTAAATAATTGATGAAGACATTGGAAAGAACCAGACCCAGAACTGATCCCTGCGCAACCCCACTCATGCCCTTCCAACATGACTATGAACCATTGATAACTACTCTCTGGGAATGGTTATCCAACCAGTTATGGAGCCACCTTGTAGTAGCTCCATCTAGATTGTAGTTCCCTAGTTTCTTAATGAGAAGGTCATGCAAGACTGTGTCAAAAGCCTTACTAAAGTCTAGATATACCACATCTGTAGTTGCCTGGGTTGCCTTTCTTTCCCTTTTTACAGATATGCACAGAATGTGCTCTTTTCCAGTCTTCTGGAATCTTCTCTGTCTTCCATGACTTTTCCAAGATAAAGTTTGAAAAGTTTCATAGTGTCACCTCTCAGGGTTTCCCAGGGAGGTGCAGACCACTGTGGAAGATCTCTGGTGTGAAGGATCTAAACACTTTGCTGAGTGCACTGATGAGTCCCTTCATTCATTAAAGAATTCCAGAGCAACCTTGTGTTCACTCAGCGTCTATAAATCAGTGCTGCAGAGAAGACTGGGTAGATATCCACCTACTCTGAGATCTCGAACCCCACATTTCACCCCTCCAGAGCATTATGATCCACAATGCAGGCAACAGAGACCTCCTCCCAAAATGCAGACATCAGCGCAGGGACTATGCCCCACTCATCCGCCTCCAAACAACAATTTTAAAAATTTGATTGAGGCCCCAGAATGCCTCCCCCGATCCAGATGGTGCAACCATCTGCATTACTCCATCAGTTTGGTGACGGTTTGACCTCGTTCTACCCTACGTAGTGACAAATCACCTCTGACAAGTAGGTATTAAAAATAATCAAGAATGGGTATTCAATTCTGTTCCTCTCTCTCCCACCCACCCTCCCCTCTGCTTCCCTCTTGAGGGACTATCAGAATATAAAGGGAAAGGTAAACACCTTTAAAATCCCTCCTGGCCAGAGGCAAAACCCTTTCACCTGTAAAGGGTTAAGAAACTAGGATAACCTCGCTGGCACCTGACCAAAATGACCAATGAGGAGAAAAGATACTTTCAAAGCCGGAGGGGCGGGGGAACAAAGGGTCTGTCTGTCTGTGTGATGCTTTTGCCGGGACCAGGTCAGGAATGCTCTTCAGAACTTCTGTTAAGTTAGTAAGTAATCTAGCTAGAAATGCGTTAGATTTCCTTTTGGCTAAATGGCTGGTAAAATAGGCTGTGCTGAATGGAATGTACATTCCTGTTTTTGTGTCTTTTTGTAACTTAAGGTTTTGCCTAGAGGGATTCTCTATGTTTTGAATCTGATT
>NC_051246.2:7131123-7252959 GCF_015237465.2 Chelonia mydas | reverse complement strand
TCCTTTTGTGGAAAAAGTCCGAAGAGCTTAAGACCATTTGGCTCAGCAGAGTCCTTACTTTTGCAAAACAAGGTCCTGCTGTCTTGTTAATACCAGCTCAAACCAAACCCATGCTCACGCCAATCTCAGCTAACAGCTAAAATCATATTGAAGCCTTTCACCAGTGTTAAACCTGTATGTACAGCATCACCCAGCTCTCCCCCGCAAGGCCAGGCCCGAGAGAGCTGCCCCAGCATCCACCCCAATGACTGCTCTGGAAGACATTTCTTAACGGCTGTTTTTACGGCTCAGTAATGCAGCCGTTGTTCCTTTAAAAATGCATCACAAACAGTGAAAGCGAAAGCTTCCGAGACTCGGTGGTGAGGAGAAGGGAATGCACTGGCTCAGTTGCCAGCTGACCGTGACAGGGAGAGACACTGCCCCCCTAGTCCAAACAGTGCCCCCACTACAGGTACCCCCGCCAGCACCCCCCAAGTACCCTCTGCACACACACACTCCTCTGGCTGCCCCAGACACCCCTCCAGCACCCCTAAATACCCCTCCAGCACCCCCCGGGTACCCTCTCAGTACACACACCTCTCCCGCTCCCCCACATACCCTGCTAGCACCCCCAGGTACCCTTCTCAGTACACACACACCCCTCCAGTACCCCCAAATGCCCCCTCCAGCACCCCCTTTCAGTATACACACTCCCCTCCAGCACCCCCAAATACTCCAACAGGTACCCCTCTCAGTACGCAGACACCCCCACCAGCACCCCCAACTGTCCCACCTCCCCCAACCCCACCCCCTTTTTGGGAATCTGAAATATGTCCTCCCTAGGCGAGGTAGAGAGAGGTGGAACCAGAGCGATTGCGGGGTGCTGGCTAGGAAAGTGGGAGCCAGAGATGGGCTGTGGGGTGAGGGGGGAAATGGAGCGCAAAGGAAGGGAGAGAGGTTCCAGGAGCCGGCAGAGGAAGATCAGGGCCAGAGAGAGGCAGGATTGACTGATGCAGTTATTCCTCTGTATGGATTTTAGGGTGGGGCTAACGTCAGGCTTATACCAGCAATTCACTTGCAACCTTCACTGCCGTGCGCTGGCCACCACGCCATAATATCTAAACTAGTGGAGGTTTGGCAATTGCTAGCCCTTGTGGTTGCAAAGCTAATCTTACAGCCAGAACCACGTTCAAACTAGTCCGGTGTTGTCTTCAGCAGACAGCCTGAAATTACAGCTGGGAGGCGTTAACTCCCCTCCCTCCTGCGAATCATATCAGAGCGTTCAAATGTCATCGTTAAACTGTAGCATTAACATCAGCACTAATTAGTTCAGTGCTGAATTTTTGTGGCTGATGGGAAGCAGTGAAGCCGAGTTCTGAGGCTGCTTCTTTGTCAGCTCCTGATGGCTTCAGTTTCTTTAGTCCCTGGGGTTGCCTCCCCCCACCCTCCCACCCAGGGGATCATTATTGTTAACAATAAACCACCGCCATCTCCCCCATATTACCCTAACGTCTTCTGTATAGTCAGGTTTCCTCCCTCCAGACCCCTTAGAATGATAGACTCATAGAAGATTACGTTGGAAAAGACCTCAGCAGGTCATCCAGTCCAACCCCCTGCTCAGAGCACCTGGCTTGCACAAACATTGATTGTTTCTCACATGTACACCCTTTGCCTCTTATCATAAATATAAAGGGAAGGGTAAACACCTTTAAAATCCCTCCTGGCCAGAGGAAAAATCCTTTCACCTGTAAAGGGTTAAGAAGATAGGATAAACTCCCTGGCACCTGACCAAAATGACCAATGAGGAGACAAGATACTTTCAAAAGCTGGGGGGAGGGAGAAACAACACCTCTCTCTCTGTCTGTGTGATGCTTTTGCCGGGGACAGAACAGGAATGGAGTCTTAGAACTTAGTAAGTAATCTAGCTAGATATGCGTTAGATTCTGATTCCTTTAAATGGCTGAGAAAAGAAGCTGTGCTGAATAGAATGGATATTCCTGTCTGTGTGTCTTTTTGTAATGTAAGGTTTTGCCTAGAGGGATTCTCTATGTTTTGAATCTAATTACCCTGTAGGGTATTTACCATCCTGATTTTACAGAGGTGATTATTTTTTTACTTTTTACTTCTATTAAAATTCTTCTTTTAAGAACCTGATTGCTTTTTCATTGTTCTTAAGATCCAAGGGTTTGGGTCTGTGGTCACCTATGCAAATTGGTGAGGATTTTTACCAAACCTTCCCCAGGAAGTGGGGTGCAAGCGTTGGGAGGATTTTCGGGGGGAAAGACATTTCCAAACAACGCTTTCCTAATAAAATAAACCCGGATAAATGTTTGGTGGTGGCAGTGGAAGTCCAAGGGCAAAAGGTAAAATAGTTTGTACCTTGGGGAAGTTTTAACCTAAGCTGGTAAAAGTAAGCTTAGGAGGTTTTCATGCAGGTCCCCACATCTGTACCCTAGAGTTCAGAGTGGGGAAGGAACCTTGACACCTCTGTAAACAGCTGGCCTGATGATTCCATAGTCCTGCACGACTCCCTCTGAAGCCGAGATTTTTAGAGCTCATGTGTGCCTGAAACACACCTTTCCAAGACTGGTTTGTACTGCAATTTGAAAATGGATCGACTGTGCGTGTAATGGTAACAGTGCCTCCCAGTGGACAGTCTGATTAATTTCATATTAGATATTCCTATAGAAACAGCTCACACGTTAGACTGATGTTTTCCCTGCCACATTTTCTATCCTTTTCTGTAAAGAGGGAGCTGGCCTTCCCTCTACCAAGAAGGCACACATCACTTTATCAATACCTTCCTTGCAACGGGGAGCACAGGGCAAGCTCCATGCAGCTCATGCAGATCCCAGAATGCTGTAGAGACAAAGCCAGATATCCCTGGCTTTATTATAATCTGTTGAATTATGACAAAATCCACATGACAGATTAGCTCTGGAGAAGGTTAAAAGAATGAAGAGACTGAACAGCAATTTAGAAGTACCTTAGCATAGAGAAATCAGGACACTAAGGCCAGATTCAGTTATGAAGGACAGGATTAAGATGTAGCCATGACTTGTGAGAGTGTTCGGAGGGTGGGGAGGGGTGAGCATTACAGGAGTGCATGTCAGTTAGATAGGGGAATGGTGGCTGTGATTACAACTTGAATACATTTCATTCAGACTGTAAAAGGAAACTCTGGGCTGAATAGGAAGTGAATAAAGACCAGGAGCTGAGAACATTGAAGGATTTTTCAGTGATGGTCATTTTCCCAAGGGGAATCAAATTCATCCTCCTGCCCTGCCCCAACACACAATCATCTGGCTAGGCTGAAAGCACGAGAGCAGTTTGGGTGCTCTAAAGCCCGTCCCATTGTCCTTTTGTACACTAGGTATTCCCTAAAATGTATCCCCAAAACCTCCAGCCCCAGACAGAACTTTGACTTAGGAAACTCACAAGGCTCTGTACTAGATGCACAAGGGAAGACTCATCAGCAGGTTGGGAAATGGGGGAGAGGGGCAATTTCCAACACCCTTCTTGGGCTTCCTTTTTCATTCTACGAGTTCTAGAAAGAGAAGTCAAGAACAATCCCCTTGGACTAATACTAATGATCATTTACTATATGGAGCGCTTTACGAATGCTTGTCATGGCCCTCCAAAGTCTTTGTTATGGTGCAAGGAGACCAGAGGCCAAGTGACCAGCTCAGCTTTACAGAGGGGGAGTAGGGGTGTCGAGTGCGGATGGAAGACTTGCTATTTAAAGAAACAAGGGCTGCTTTGAAAAAAATGTCTTGATATTTTATCATTAAGGAGGCACAAAATGAATCCACCAGCCCTCTACCAAGACGATGGATGGGAATTTAGGAACTTTAATGAGACTAACTGGGAAACACACTTCTCTAGGACCTGAAAGCCCATAGTAGGCTTGAGGAATGACTGTGGGTGAGCATACACTATGGGCTGCTTAGATTAATTATGTCACGGCAGTGATGACATAGGCCTTATAGCACTGAAGTGCCTGAACTTCTTGTCTTTTCTGAGTGGCACAGACATTATGTCACACTGCTTAGTGGACACAGCATTCCAACAGCGGTCAGGCCAGTGCCAAATACCAAGAGAATAGAACCCCTTTACTCCCATGTGAGAGTCCTGTTTACACATCTCTGGCATGCCAGGGTACAATCCAGGCTAATGGGCAGCTCTGTCACCCCCCGGCCCTGCAGCCTTGGGTGCCTTACAAAGTCTCGCCGAAATAATTCCCACCTGGGCCACTCACAAACAGCCTAAGAGCATGCAAGCCAGCCCTGAGTGTCAGTGTGTAACTGCAGCCTGCCAACCACACCTGGGTGACACTCTGGCTCTCACCAGCCTGGATTATACAGCAGGGTGACCCCAACACACACCCAGTCTTAGATTTTCTCCCAGAAATCTATGTCCTGTACTGCCCAGCCCTCTCCTGGACACTACAAATCATATTAAGCCCATTATACCTGTAAGATTATTCCTGTGCACACAATTTACCACCTCAAAAGAGAGTTACCCAGACACTTCAATTCAAAACATAAACAATAAACAAGTTTATTAACTACAATGAGAGATTTTTAAGTGAATGCAACTAATGAGGAATAAAAGTCAGAAATGGTTAAAAAGAAAATAAAGATGAAATGTTTACTAGTGCCTAGCTTTTATCCTCTTCAAGCAAAGTTTCTCACCACATGCTTTCAGCTGCCTTCCAGATCAAACTGTGTACATCAGACCCTCTTCCTCAGCATCCAGTGAATACTTCCTTTCTCTCTTCAGGTGTAGTGAATGCCATGGGCAGGAAAGGAGGGGTTGTCCCTCCTTTTTTATAGTTTCAGTCCCACTCTTGAAAAACATTTCCAGCTGCGGACTAGGACACACAGAGTTTATGTGGAAGCTGGCTCTTCCTCACACCTTTGAGCTTCCTTTGTTTCCCTTCTTCTTGAAGACGGTTTACTGATTAAATGCAAATTCAGGCAGGCACATTCCTTTCTGGAGACCACACCTGGTTGCCATCTTCTGTGTGACCAAGGCTGTGGAGTTGGGAACACGGGTCAGTAATATCATACAGGGAAATCTTATAAAACTTTACATGCAATGTTGAGACACCTATCTTATCAGGACAATCAACAACTTGTGAGTTTTCGAATTATACCTCACAAGGCATACTTTGTACAAAGATTATTACAATAGTACGTAGGGTGTGAATACAGGAACGTATTTGGTCCCAGCCTCATTACTGCATGTGGCAGGGAGTTCCTCAGGCTAAACCTGTAGGACAGAGACATTTATTTTTTCCTTTTCAATCAGTTTTAAAAGTGATTTCATTTCCTTGTGTGGTGTGGAAGCTTGGACAGCACAGCCCCTTTCACTCCCACAAACACACACACACAGTATTGAGAGATTGTTTGAAGTAACCTGAGACTTCAGACAAGACAGGTGAATGACTCTGAGAGCTTGGATTTATTGGAAGTAACCCAGTAGCACCTCAAGGCCCCAACTGAGATCAGGGCCCCCATTGTGCCGAACGCAGCTCAGATGTCGGCCGAGGATGGGCCACCGTTGTGCCAAGTGCGGCTCTGATGCTGGCCAAAAGCAGGCCTCCTGCCCTAACCCACTAGACCCCACTCCCTTCCACAGCTCCTGGGATAGAATCCAAGAGTCCTGGCTCCCAGCCCTGCCAGGGACGCTCTGGGTGGGAGGTTTCAAGTTCAGCAAGGGGCATCAGGATATGGATCTGGAGCGTCCCACATAGTGTTGCCTCCTGCATGATTTTTAATTGGCCTGGCCACTTTTTGTCCTGCCTTGCCTGTTGCCAGTGAAAAAATTTATCATATGGGGGTTTGATGTCCCTCTGCTGGACGTGAGTATGGACAGCCACCCGTGCAGTGAATTTGTATCTACCATGCAAGACATGTGGCTGGGAGTGCAGCTGGCCCTTCTCAGCCTGCCGAACCATGGCAGCTCCTCTCAGCACCAGCTTCACTCACAGCTCACCAACAGGGAGGGGTAGGAGCAGGGTGGGAGAGGCAGGGTCTCCTGGGAGGGGACGCTGCGGGGAAGGCTCCCTCCCGGGCTGTAGCTTCTGTGAGGCGCCGGGTGTGGGGGCTCATGATGGGCAAGGCAAGGGCTTTCTGAGTTACGTGGCAGAAAGAACAGCTGTGGTCACAGCTGTGGGGAAAAGGGCCAGAGCCTCACCCCTGTTCACCAACATCTCTTCTGTTCCCCAAAGGGAAGCGCCGTTCATCCTTTATGCATTTGTTAGTTTCTCACCAGGGCAGGAGAATGCCGCTCTGAGGATCTGTCATTCCCTAAGAGAGCATAGGAAAACCTATGCAGAGGTTTTGGGGGTCATTTTTGTTGCCCGCTCACTCCACGTTTTAGCTTGGGACAATGAGATTTTTAGTGGTAATTGTCAGCAAACATCAGTTTCACCGCGCACCCCCCCAAACCAAGGGAAAAGGTTTCCGTCGATCACAATCAAAACATGCAGCTAGACAAAGAAAGACAACTGTTCCTGGAGAACTTTCTAGTGTCCCACCTTATTGTGTAGAAAACTTGTGGCCGTGTGGGTGTCACCAGGGGTTCCTTTCAGGATAATTACATTGTACAATTTGACATGTGATGTTGACAATTTGTGTTTTTAAATGTTATAAATAGGCTTGGCAGAATTCTTTTTTAAAATAATTTCCATGGACAGTCCTGTTTATTTCTGAGCAATTTTTTTTTATTTTTATTCATTTAAATTTTCAGTTGTGGAAAATTACTGGGGGCAGGGGGGAATCAAACCCAAATTCTGTAAAGACAACAAATGTTGATTTTAAAAGGTCACATTTTATAACTATTCAAACACAAATTATTAACATCCTGTGTAAAAATATACAAAGTAAATAGCCTTAAATCAAACTCCGATATGTTCTCAAGTGGAAATTTTTGATTATTCGTGATAGAAATATTTTGTCAGCAGTTTGCCTGTGTGTGATGAATTCAACATTTACAAATAAAAATCCAGTCCTTTCAAGCATCGATATAAAGCTTTACCTTTCTGAATCTCAACCTCTACTGACATTAAATAACAGTCTGACCGTCACATATGGCCTGACCCCCGACACACACAAATTCCCACAACCAGGATCATTTAAATTGATAAAAATGGGGGTGGGATGCTTAAACCCACAATTTTCCACATCAAAATGTAAATCAATAGAATTCTAAAAAAAATGCCTGTGAACGTATCCTCAGTGTGCGCCATTAAAATGATAAAAAGGTTTATAGAATTCTGCCCAGCCTAATTTGAGTAACAATTAGCTCGAGTTGGCACTTGGACCTCTTTTGTTGGTTGGGGATGGACAGTGGCCGGTCTTTCTATGTCTTGGAGGTGGCAAACATAAGGGGGCGGGGTTGGGTCTGGAGCAACCCAGAGGGAGGCAAAGCCTGGGGGGGTGCCAACATTGGCAACTCGTACCTGTGGGGGAAGGGGGACAAGGAGGGGGGCAGAGTGAGGGTGCCCAGCTTCAGCAATTAAAATTTGGGGGTTCTGTGACCCATCTAGGGGAGCGCATGGGGGGGTATTGTTTTGGGGCATCGGAAGCAGGGGGGTTGCCAGCGGTTGCACTCTGGGTCAGGCGAGGCCCCTCGCCCTCCACAGCATCCTCCATCATCTGCTTGTACTGGTGCTTGAAGCCGAACTGGAAGGAGACAGCCGGGGGACATGGTGAGAGCCAGACAGACAAAGGCCCATGGTCGAGGAGGAGGAGGGACAGGCTGTGGGAACCTCTGAAGGAAAGACCCTTGCCCCTTCTCCACCAGCTGGGAGAACCACAGGCCCCACCCCCAGGGTGATGGGCGGTGGGGGAAGGGGTCCAAGCCCTGCCCCCCTCACCTTGTAGAGGGCTGCAGTGATGAGAGCCAGCAGGATCAGGCCCCCCACGCTGCTGCCCACGATGATGGGCTGATAGTTATAGACCTCGGAGCGCTCCACCAACGTCTGCACCTGGGGGAGAGGAGGCGTGAGATGGGGTCCCAGGAGTCCTGGCACCATCACCTACCCCTGCTCTAAATCCCCAGACCTCACTTCCACCCAGAGCAGGGACAGGACCCAGGACTCCTGGCTCCCAGCTCTAACCACTAGCCGATGCTCTCTGTAACCCGGGCGCAGTGACTCTGGTACCTGGCGCTGGACGAATCCCTCCTTCTGGGTGTATTTCTTCTCCTCGTATTCAATCCAGGCCTCGCTCACCAGACTCACTTTCTGCTGCTGAGTCTGGAACAGAGAAATTCACCGTCCCTGACCAGAAATGGCACAAACCAGCCCGGAGCATCATCCCAGGGGGACCCAGAGCAATGTACAGGCTGTTCACATCGGAGCAATCACTTGGCCGGCACTGAGATGCAGCCAGCTCTGGGGCTGTTCACACTGGGGGGATCCCTTGCCCGGTGCTGAGAGGCAGAGGCAGCTTTCGTACCTGGGAGACCCACTGGAAGCTGACGTTCCCCTTGATCATAAACTCCAGCGGTTGCCGCATTTCCAGGGAGGCGATTCTGCACCGGATCTTCTTACAGGTGGCCACGGAGCAGTCCTGGGGGCGGAAGGATATCGCCGGGTGAGGCAGGGGGTGCAGGGGCTCAGCATGGCCATGAGGGTCTGGGTCTATCTATAGCACTTTCTGTCTGAGCTAGTGCACTGGTCCATACTCACCAGCAGGGGGCGCTCGCTCATCTGCTTCACAAAGTCCTTCGAACCCGGCATTTCAGCCTCACTGGTGCACTGAGCCAGCTGGGGCTGGGGAGGGAGAGAGACACGGTGTTAATGGGGGTGGGAATGGGACATGGGGCCTTTCCCCTCTAGGGGACACCAGCACCAATCTGGCACCAGGGCACAGGACTGGCTGGCTCAGGGCCTGGGAAGGACCTGGGGAAGGTCGTTCTCCCCCAGGCAGCCGAGCAGGTGTCACTGGGCCCATCTCACACACACAAGGGCAGGGAGAGGCAGGTACCTTGGAGGGGACGACCTCAGAGGCGTCCCACACCCGGACCCCGCTCAGCTCCATGGGGAACTGGAACGTGACCGAGATGGGGACACTTCGCTGCCGCAGGTTCTTGACCTGAAAGAAACAGACTCGCTACAGGGCACTGCAGGAAGAGAACCCGGGAGCTCTGATCCCCAGCCCCCGCTCTGACCCTCAGACCCCACTCCCCTGCCAGAGCAGGGGATAGAACCCAGGAGTCCTGGCTCTCTGCCCACCCCCACCTTCATCTCTCTGTGCTCTAAGCCACTAAATCTGACTCAGGCAGTTCCACTCCCTCCCTCTTGCCCCATCTCCCCCCTCGCGCTCTGTGCCACCATCCTCACCTCGTACCCATGTGTCACTGGCACACTTGTCCCTGCGTCCTCGACAGAGAAGTTGACGTACTTGGTCGACTCCTCGAGGCTGGGGGAGGAAAAGGATGGAAGGAAGGAGAGAGATGGGAGTGTGATGGATGGGGCTGGAGAGTGGCGGTGGGGTGTCATGTCCAGAAGGGGGCGCTGTGCTACAGGGAAGGGCTCAGTAGGGGGCGCTCTCCCCTTGCAATCAGCGCTGGCACCTATGACCCTGTGCGGCGCTAGGGTCACTGTGCTTCAGGGAAGAGCTCAATAGGGGGTGCTGTGCTGCAGGGAACAGGGGGCCCAGCAGGGGGCGCTCTCCCCTCTGTCTCCGCACGGACCTACCTGGTGAGGATGATGAAGATGCCGTACTTGACCGGCAGCTCTGCCCAGTGAATCATGCGCTCGGTGATGGGGCCGCCATTGTCACTGCGGGGAGGGGAGGGCAAAGGGGAGAGATGTGAGGAGATGGAGCCAGTTAACTGTGGAGGGAGGCTGCATCACAGGCCTCTGCATCGTCCTGCTCCATGCACGGCCCATTCCCACTGCCCCCCCACCCCACCCCTGGCCCTGCACGGCCCCCTCACCTGCTGGCAGTGGCCATGATCTGCAGCCTGTCCCCCAGGTCGGCCTCAGAGGAGACAGCGAAAGTGGCGACAAAGATGGCCTGGAAAACACACCGGGGCGGGGGGGTGAGAGAGCCAGTGGGCTCAGGGCCTGGGGAACTGCCAGAGACTGCGGGGGCGAGGCAGGCACGGAGGACGGTGGGGGGCTTTTGTATGAACTTAGAACAAATGGTCCCAGAGCGGCAAATGGTGTTAACATGACCCTGTCCCTGTCCAACATTAAACAGCGTTAACCTGGTTTGGGGTCCAGAGATCTCAGCCGGCTCCATGCCATGGCAACACCCCATTCACCGTCATTTTAAAGACCCCAAATGAGGAAGGCAACAGCCCCTCCCTTTGTTTTTTTCTCCACCAGTGAAGCCTGATTTCCAGCCCCCCAAGTCTGGCCCTTGGCTTCCAGCCCCGGCAGGGCCGGACCCCAGCCCCGGAATGATTTCAGGGCTCTATTTGCACTGATTCTCCTGGCTCCCCCGGGCACTTTCCCCAGCACATCGCTTGTCACGGACTGGGCTGACTCCTGGGAACTGCCCCTCTCTGCTCCCAGCTGGGCTCACCCCTGGGGAGTCCACAGGCCAGGGCCCGTCCCTACCTCGGCCCCGCTCCAGAAGATGGGGAGGTTGATGTGGCAGGTGCTGTTCCTTTGAGATTGTTCCTCTGAGCCCACGGCCGAGCTGCACTTAATGGCCAGGGCCCTCCTGTTAGACTGAGCACAGGGGACCAGCCAGTGAGACAGGGGGCCACAGACCCCTGCTGAGTCCCCCATCTCCTCCCTGGAGCACAGAACCTGGTGCTGAGCCCCCTACCCGCTCCCCGAGGCACAGCGCCCCCTGCTGATCCCCTGACCACTCCCTGCAGCACAGCGCCCGCTGCTGAGCCCCCTGCCCTCTCTTTGCATCACGACACCACCTGCCAAGCCCTCACCCGCTCCCTGCAGCACGACGCTCCAAACTGAGTTCCCAGCCCACTCCCTCCTGCACGGTGCCCCCTGCGGAGCCCCCCACCTGCTCCCTGCAGAGCAGCATCCCCTGCCAAGTCCCCTGCCCACTCTCTGCAGCACGGCTCCCCACTGCAGAGCCTGCCCCTCATGCCTGGTGCGTTGGGGTACCTGGAGCAGCAGGACCCGGCGGTAGGACAGCGCGGCCGGGTAGAAGAACCGCACCGTGGTGCTGTAGGAATTCTCCCCGCGGTTCTCGATGGAGACGGTGATGTTGAGTTCAGGGCTGATGCCCACCACCAGGGTGCTCAAACTAAGGGGGAGACAAAGGGGTGAGCTTCCTCAGGGCAGTGCCCTGGCTGCTCTGTGAACTTCCTCTAGCAGTGCCCAGCCAGGGACCCCAGTGCTGCAATCTTCGCCACAGCAGTGCCCCCCACCCAGGATCCATCAGCACTGGAAATCCAAACTGTGATCAAGCTGGACAGGTCCCCCCATGGCGGGTGTTTTTGTGGGGAGGATTCGGTGACTTACCCAGAGAAATTGAAGGAGACTCCTAACTGGTCATCGCAGCGGCCATCCATGCCACAGTCCTTCTGAAATGGGAGCTGGGGGGAGGCCAGGAGGGCAGGGGTCAATGGGGAGAGGGCTGCAGCACCATCTGCCAGAGCAACACTGCAGGGACGCAGGGGCCCTCCAGTTACCCCAGCACCTCCCAGTCCCCTGCACAGGGGACAGCTGAACCCATCATCTGCCCTGCCCTTGCCACCCACCCACTCACCCAAACCCCTCCTCCCCCTTCCCCTCCCGGCTCTGGCCAGAAAAAGTACCACAGTTCTAGGGGTGCCAGGGCAGGGGGCCTGCCTGGCTCGTGTGGGGATGGGGAACAGAGCATGGGGCCTTTCCCCTCTAAGGGGCCCTGGCCAAAATAAGTTTTGAAAAATTTTCAGCAAAAATCTTGTTTTTAGCCAAAATATTTTGGTTTTTGGACAGAAATTTTGGAAACTTTGAGGAGAAGTTGGAATGTTCCCACCCAGCGGAGACAGGTCCGTAGCCAAGGCAAACTCGGCCTCCGTCTCTGTCGCCCTCCAGTGCCTGCACTCTGTAAGGGGTTTAGGAAGCTGCTGCTGGCTCTGAACTTTGCAGTCTCTCGCTTTGGAATGCCAACGTCACTGGTTCGATCCCTGCAGCAGACCCACCGCGGGGCCCGGCTTTCGCACCTTACCAAGCCTGCAGACACGAGTGCAGAGTCCTCGCTCAGGATGGGTCTGAGGTGGCTGGCAGCAGCGATGGGATCCCCCGTCAGGGTGTAGTTGAGACGCAGGGTGATGGGGGTCAGGGTGTCCTCTGGGCAGAGCTGGGGAGACAGAGACATGTCAGGCCCCTGAAGGGTAAGGACGGCTGGGCGCTGAGTGGGACCCGGAGAGAGGTTTGTTCTCTGGGTGATTTAGGAGCGAGGGGCAGAGTTGGAGGGGCAGACACAGTGGGAGGGGAAGAAATTAGGACTCCCCCACACTCACAGGAAACGTTATCCGGTACGTCTCACATCTCGTCTCGATGCCGAGCCGCAGCTCCCTGCTCAGGACAGGGCTGGAGAAGTCGAAGGTGACTCGGATATTAGTCCGCCCGGGGTCCAGGGCCAGGCTGTACTGGATGGTGCTGGAGATCCTGTCACCTACGGGGGAGGGGAAATGAGGGACAGAGAGAGTCAGAGTGGGAACCTAAAGGGGAAATGGGACACGGGGCCTTTCCCCTCTACGGGGCACTAGCTCCAGTCCATCTCCAGGGCAGGGAACTGGCTGGCTCAGAGTGCAAGGGAACGGGGGGTCGGGGGGTATGGCCTGACCTAGGCTGTCCATGGTGCTCTTAGTGATGGTGAAGCAGACCTCTGCCCTGCTGGCCTCTGTGTTGAGCTGCTCCTGCCCCTGGCAGTCGAAGGCCGAGGTGGGGATTGTTGGGGGCTGGAAGCTGATGGAGACCCTGACTCTGAGCACCGGCCGGGACCTGCCATGGGGGGAACAGAACCATCACCCAGCTGCTCTCTGCAATGGGGCCAGGACCCCTCCCTCCCCTGAGCCTCCCACCCAGCCTGGAGGTGCTCACAGCACCCCATGGAGACAAGTTATGGATATAGAGCTCTGCTAGAGGAGACGCTGGGAGGCAGAGAAGGGAGCAGCCAAGCAGGGGCAGCAGGTTTGTATAATTTTTGGTGGTGCCCAGAACAGGTCCAAGTCCTGTCCTCCCCCATCCCCACCCCGCCACACACACATACCTGCCTAAGGCTCTGGAAGGGAGTTTGGGTGCTGGGTGTGGGCTCTGGGCTGGGGCAGAGCGTATGGGTTCAGGAGGGGGTACCAGTTCTGGGAGGGAGTTTGGGAGTAGGAGGGGGTTTGGGGTGCCACACAGCCCCCCGCCACCGTACTCCCCGGACATGTGATGTCCAGCACCCTCACACACAAATCCACAGTGCCCTGAACACCACCACCCCTGCACCAGCACTCCCCTGCCCTGAGCCCCACCTCAGCCAAGAGGAGCAAGGGCGGGGGAGGAACTGGGGAGGTGTTTGGGGGCAGCGGTGGAACTCGGACCCAAACTTTGGTGGAGCCGGGCCCCCAGGCCCGGAATATTCCTGGAGCTCGAGCACCACGGGCTCATGCAACTCGCCGGCCCTGCAGCAAAGCGATCATTGTGCCTTTCTCCAGTACAGACACACACACACACACACACACACGCACACACAATGTATTGCTACTGTGTGCATCCTGGTCTACACTACAGATAACTGAGCTTAATGAAGCGTGGCAGATTACTGGTTCTCATTCTCAAAATGTTGCCTCAAAGCCTCCCTGTTTCCAATAGCCCTCATTGTGCCCCTCCAATAGCCATGGTATCTGGCTGCTCAAAATCAGCCGCCAGGTGATCTGGCTCAGCACTCCACCCCAGGCAAGCTTTTCACCCTTAGCCCCACAGGCAGCTCTGACCATTGGAATGTTTTCCTCACTAAGATCTAACCTTCCCTATAGGCATCGCCAGCCTGCTTTTAATGTGCCAAAGGCACATTCCACAGTCATTCTGCACCTACTCAGTCTGCTGTTGAAGAGCTCCTTGCTGCGCTCCAGGTTTCCCATTTAAGGCTCCATGAGCCATGGGAGTAAGGGATACGCTGGGTCTAGCAGGATCACGATGGGCATTTTAACATCCCCCACTGGAATCTTTTGGTCTGGAAAGAAAGTCCCTGCTTGCAGCTTTCTGTGCAGGCCGGTGCTCCTGAAGATGCGCACGTCTTGCACCTTCCCAGACCACCCCACATTGATGTCAGCAAAACACCCACAGTGATCTACAGGTGCCTGAAATAACATGGAGAAGTGCCCCTTTCTGTTGATGTACTCCATCACAAGATGGTCCAGGGCCAAAATTGGAATATGCGTTCCATCTATTACCCTTCCGCAGTTAGGGAATCCCATTTCTACAAAGCCATTCACTATTTCACGTACATTGCCAAGAGTCGTGGTCCTTCATAGCAAGATTCAGTTAATGGCCCTGCGTACTTGCATTAACGCAGCCCCTGCAATCGACTTCACGACTTCAAACTGTTTCACAACCAACTGGTAGCAGTCCAGGGTCACCAGCTTCCACACTGCAATTGCCACGCACTTCTCCACCGAGAGGGCAGCTCTCACTTTGGTGTCCTTGCACTGCAGGGCTGGGGTGAGCTCCGTACACAGTTCCAGGAAGGTGGTTTTCTGCCTCCGAAAGTTCTGCACCCACGGCTCGTCATCTCAGAGCTGCATAACAGTGTGATCCCACCACTCAGTGCTTGTTTCCCAAGCTCAAAAGCGACAGTCCACTGTGTTCAGCTGCTCCATGAATGCCAAAAGTAATCTGTGTTGTTTCTTTCCATGGCACAGAGCAGGTCAGGCATCTCTAGTTCCTGTTCAGATTGGGAGCTCATGATATACTGCATGACCATCCACGATTTGTTCGCAATAGTTATCACAACAGCACAGATCAGTGCAGGATCCATCTTTTCAGACGGAGGTGGCAGGCTCACAGTAAACAAGAACCATTGAAAAATGCCACAGAATGCAGTCAAAAGCCCATAGACTGCTGTGACGGAACGAACTGCATCATGGGGCATTGATTCCATACCCATGATGCACTGTGATCCACTCCACCATCACACAACGCCGAGCTGTGGAATGTGGCGAGTCGCACACTGAGATAGGTACCCGCAGTGCACTGCTCTCACTCTCAGTGCGACTGCACCAAGTGTGGGTGTGCTCTGCTGACACGAGGACCGCAGTGTGGACATGGAATACCGATGAAATTGTTACACTTTCAGATCGCTGGAATAATTTATATCAAAAATATGCTTTAGTGTAGACAAGGCCTGAGATTGTCGTTTGGAGCAGTGCAACGACACAGAGTTATTTACCTCAGCAGCAGGACCTGCCCTTGTGCCCCCACCGCGATGTCCGGCAGTCCATCCCCCGTCAGATCTGTCCCACCACTGACGGCCTGGCCAAAGTAGTGCAGCCTGCTGGGAAACCGTGACCCCTCGATGCGCTGTACGGCAGAGAGAGCAATAAGGGATGCAGAAGGGGTGAATACACTGTATAATGGGCACTAAGGGGCTGTGGGCTCCATGGTGTCCCTTCAGGGCTGTGTACTGACCCCTCCCCGCAGGAGCTGGGCTCACCTGTCTGTACTGGGGACTGAGACCTCCCTTTTCCCCATGGAAGATGTACAAGGCCCCATGATTGTCATTCTCCATGGGAGCCCCAATGGCCACATCCGTGTGTCCGTCCCCGCTGATGTCCCCGATTTCAGACATGCTGGCCCCGAAGCGCCCAGACACTTCCCCCGTCTGCCCATGTAGTGTCTTGTTGCAGAACATCGTCGTCCCCTGCAGGCCCAATCCAAAAAGACACATGGGGAAAGGATCAGCACTTGCTGTCATCAGAGTGATCCCTAGCAAGCTCCTTTTCCTCTCTCTGCAGCACAGTGTGCCCTGCCCCCAGCTCTGGGGCACTGGGGCCAGAACTGACTGGGAGGGACGAGCGCCCCCTACTGAGCCTCTACCCCACTTCCTGGAGCACCATGCCCACCACTGCAATACTAATTGTCACAGCATCACAGCAGTCCAGGCAAACAAGAACCCCAGGCCACCCATCTTCCCCAGTGCTGCACTCCTCTTTCTTACCAGCAAGTCGATCGGGCAGATATAGACCCGTCCTCCATTCAGGGGTGTACGGTACATGGGGGCTCCAATTAGAACTAGGTCCGTGTTCCCATCTCTGTTGAGGTCCACAGTGCACAGTGTACACCCGAAATATGAGCCAATCTGGAGAGGCAGATAATCCACCCCCTCAATTTAGTCAATTCCTGCTTCTTCTCCCACTGGGACCCTTCCCACCCTCTGGGGATAAGGATTCAGTCCCAATGTCCATTCCATCTTTAGCCTCACCCTCCCAAAGTGCAGCCGGTGGGGCTATCTCTGTAAGTATTCTTGAACAGACAGGCAGCTAGATCTTGAAGGGATGGGGATGCTGAATGCTAACTGTGGTGCAATTCTTTTTAGAGGCTGGGCTATCACAAGTCAAGTCCATCACTGACTGAGCCACTGTTGTAAGTTTTGTTTAGGTGGCACGAATAGGCAATTGGAGCTTAGAGAAATTCACTTTGTTAGTGTAGTGTGATCTTTTTCAGACACTGTTAATATCACTAGTAATGTTATTTCCTTGCCTGAGTCTCTCTAGCCTAGATCCACAAAGGTACGTATGTGATTAACCCCCTGCACTTAACTGCCTCTGTGAGCCGCAAAACCTCTGCCTGGCTGCTGCTGACCCCTGTAGGTGCCTAAACTGACTTGGTGCCTACGTTTTTGCAGCAGAAGCTCCTTTGTTGCTTTCTCAACGGCAGGGCTGGTGCCTTACTGTCTTATTCTAAACATGCAGGTTTCAGAGTAACAGCTGTGTTCGTCTGTATTCGCAAAAAGAAAAGGAGGACTTGTGGCACCTTAGAGACTAACAAATTTATTTGAGCATAAGCTTTCATGAAGTGCGCTGTAGCTCACGAAAGCTTATGCTCAAATAAATTTGTTAGTCTCTAAGGTGCCACAAGTACTCCTTTTCTTTTTTCTAAACATGCAGTTGCCCGGTGCCCATTTCCCCCTCCCCCCGCCATCCCAGCATGTTCCACAAACTCGGGGAAGACAGGCGCTCCTCCATCTAACTCCTTCTCTGGAAGGTGTCATCAGAGGAGAAGGAATTGAATAGGACCCTGCTGTTTCTCAGTTCAGTTCTCAGTTCAGTGCTCTAACCCCTAAGCTGTGGGATATTCTGATGTGGACTCCCTCAGTCTTCCCTGTTAATTGAGTAATTAAGTATCCATTGGGCCACAGAACATATGCAAATCACAACCACCCTACAGCCTGAGAGAGGACAGCTACATGGTTAAATCCTTCTTCTTAATCAGGCAAAGCAGGGATTTGAACCATGGGTCACCCATGTCCTAGGTGAGGACTCTAACCCCCAGGCTATAAGGGAAACCTCTCTTTGTCTCCTCCAGCTGGTTTGTGAATATCTTGGCAGCTCTGAGCATGCCTATTGGATGAGACCCAACATGTGGGGTAGGTGAAGAGGGCCCGTGTCTCTCTCTCCCCTCCCCCCATTCATCGATCACGGGCAGAGGCAGGTGCCTCCATGCAGCATCACAATGCCTAAGTCCCTTGGTGGGTCTGGGCCTCTGTCTGTATCCACCTTATGAGTTCCGGCTAGACTGTAAGTGAAGGTAACAGAAGTGGATTATTGGAGAGATGCTGAATGTCAGCTGTGGTGCAGTTCTCTAAACCAGTCAAGTTTATCCCTTCCTGAGGCTCTCTGACCGAATCGTTCCTGAAGGTGAAGCCAAACACAAATATTGCACGATGTCAAAAGCTTACAGGCTTCCTCCAGCGCTCTCCTTCTTTCACACCCACAATCCATATTACCTGTAACACTCCCCATACCTGCTCTCCCGACAGCTGTGATCTGGGTGTCCATTCCCCACCCTTGGTATCTTGGCTGAACAGGATGACTTTGCCAGTGCGTTGGCAGTGAGGGATCCCGACCATGTAGGTGCTCTGCCCATTGGCTGTGATGACCTGAGATGAATAACCTCAAAAGAAAAGAGACATGGGGAGGTGACATGGGAAACAGCCATACAACATTGTGATGGGTTGGACCACCCCGTCTGGGATGCCACTTGATGTACTGGGTTTTCACTGAGCCTCTCCTGCTCCACCAGCCTGGATTCCCTCCCCCTGTTTTGCTGAATTAGGCTCTCCGGTCTCGTGCAGCACACACACACAGATAGGGCCACACCCAGCTGCAGACACAGACTGAAGTCAGCTCTATGTGAGAGGACTCACCTGGAACTCACGTACACACCCTTTTGGGCAATAAACTCGAAACAATACTGTCTTACACTGTACAGAGACCTCTGCACAGTGCAAGCTCCTAAAAATTCACCCTCTCCCTCAATGTGGAGAGAGATGTGCACAGCTTCTTTCACCACCACCCTCCCTCCCCCTGCTATGAATTGCACAAACTGGGTTATACTATAAACAAGAACTAACTTTATTAACTACAAAAGGTTAATTGTAAGTGATTATAATGGAAAGCAAACAGAACAAAGCAGATTACCTTAATAAATAAATAAAACCTGCAAACTGATCATAACACACTAGATAGGTAGGATACAAATAAGTAGATTCTCATCCAAAGGGATAAATAGGCAGCACATTCTTAAGGCAAAAGTTGCCTTGGCTTTCCCAGGTTTTCATACTCAGGCTAAAAATTCCTCTACCCTGGGACCATCACTTCCCACAGTTCAATCCTTGCCCCTCAGATATTTCCAGGTGTATTGTTGTAGGGAGAGTGATGTCCCCCATGATATCATTGTCCACTTTTTATATCTTCTTCCCACTCATTGGAAAGCTCTTTTTCTGTGACTTGGGACAAACAGTTCCCATTGTGTAGTGCTGTCTCTGAGAGGTTTGTATTGTACCCAGTTCCTGGGGTAATCCATGTGCGTATGTGCATTTCCTCAATAAGCCATTAACACTCTTTGGCCTTCTTGCTGTTGTACCTGAAAGGCTGCTTGTGGATGTTGTGAACCTCGCCACACGTTTCAGTAGCACATATGTAGCCAAACTTCATAACTTCACATAGAACGATAACACATACAATCCAATGAGATTAATGTTTAGCAGATCAAGAGTTTTAGACTAATCCCTCACAAGACGTACTTTGTACAAAAAAATATCCTGATTACATGACAGTGGTGAATATTGGGGTGTCAGGGTGTCACAAACAGTGCTACACAGAGATCCCTTTCCCAGAACGAAGAGGCAGCCACCCCTGGGGTGAGGAGCAGGGGCTGTTTAAATAGGTAAGGGGAAATCTTTGGGTTTGTTCTTACCGAGGGAAGCATCATTCATGTCCCCAGAGGTTCTGGGTATGTTGATGAAACTCAGCTTCCCACTGATCCCGTATAGGTATATCCCACCGCACTACTCATATGCTCTCACCACTCCCAGCTCTGGATCCCCAGCAGCTCCCCGTCCCACAGAATCATAGAAGATTAGGGTTGGAAGAGACCTCAGGAGGTCATCTAGTCCAACCTGCTGCTCTAAGCAGGACCAATACCAACTAAATCATCCGAGCCAGGGATTTGTCAAGCCGGGCCTTACAAACCTCTAAGCATGGAGATTCCACCGCCTCCCTAGGTAACCCATTCAGTGCTTCACCTCCCTCCTAGTGAAAGAGTGTTTCCTAATATCCAACCTAGACCTCCCGCACTGCAACTTGAGACCATTGGTCCTTGTTCTGTCATCTGCCACCACTGAGAACAGACAAGCTCCATCCTCTTTGGAACCCCCCTTCAGGTAGTTGAAGGCTGCTATCAAATCCCCCCTCACTCTTCTCTTCTGCAGACTAAATAACCCCAGTCCCCTCAGCCTCTCCTCATAAGTCATGTGCCCCTAACCATTTTTGTTGACCTCGCTGGACTCTTTCCAATTTGCCCACGTCCTTTCTGTAGTGGGGGGCCCAAAACTGGACGCAATACTCCAGATGTGGCCTCACCAGTGCCAAATAGAGGGGAATAATTAGTTCCCTCGATCTGCTGCCAATGCTCCTACTAATGCAGCCCAATATGCTGGCCATCTCGACCTTGAAAACCCATTCTAAAGCCCCAGGGCCCCTGCGGCCCCTGCCCCAGCTCTGTTACCTTTGCAGGTGAAGATCTTCTCCTGCAGCTGGCTCTGGATGCCCTGGAGGGTGTCGAAATTGTCCACCCGGAAGACGTGCTCGTTGGTGGGCTCAGAGGCGATCTCCTGGAGCTCCTGTTGGGCAGTATCACTGGAGAAGGCCTCGCCGACCTTCATGGAGTAGAGGGAGGTACAGGGGAGACCAGGGCATTGGCATCAGTCACAACCGGGAGCCCTGGACCAACACCCACCCGCCCCGAACTCTGCTGGGCCCTCTAGAGGCACAGCTCAGCCAGTGCCATGTGCTCCTCCAGTGAGTGGGGGGCCGCTGGAGCCTGGAGTTATGGAGCCTGCCTCATTTCAGCACCGAGTTGTGTCGGTTGTACCAGCAGCAGGGCACAGGGGTCTCCTTGCCATGGGGATTGTCAGCGCTCTGGGGCCCAGCATGACTCAACCTCCAGGGCATAGTGAGGGGTGAGTGCGGGCAATGTCTCCAGGGGACGCCTCGGGGCAAGGGGTGAAGGGCCGGGACCACCACACTAGTCCGGGTGGGTTGTGTGCAGTCGGTTCAGCAGTGGAGTCAGACACCTCCCCGTCGCTGGGCCCGACGTAAACAGCAGACAAAGGTTGAACAAGATCCAATGGCTGGAAGTGGAATTTACACCCATTCCTTTTGGAAAGAAGGTGTCAGGTTTAACCATGAGGGGAATTAACCATTGGAGCAGCTCACCACAGGCCGTGGTGGATTCTCCATCCCTAGCAATTTTTATCTCAAGACTGGCTGGTTTTCTAAAAGATTTGCTCTGGTTCCAACAGGGATTATTGGGGTCAGTTCTCTGGCCTGTGCTACACAGCAGCTCAGACTAGATCATTGCAAAAGTCCCTTCTGGCCTGGGAATCTATGACTCTAAATCCGAGTTTGTTGACGTAGGACTTACGTCGACCTAACTCTGTAAGTGGCTACACTAAAATGTAGCTCCCACCCATGAAACTCACCCGCTACACCAACTTCATAGCTCCACTTCCACAAGAGGCGTTGTTTTAGGTCAATGTAGTTAGGTTGATGCAGTGTCCATACATGCACTGTGTGGCTTACATAGCCTGAGGCTCCAGCTGTTGGCCCCAGGCGGTGGGGCTTCAGCCCCATAATGCCCCGCACTGACAGTTAAATCAGTGAAAAGTCCCCGGTGAAGATGCGCACGGCCGACAGGAGAGTAATGTGGACACGAAAAACCGATTTAATTACTGCGGTGGCTGTGTGACGACGTAACTTAATTCGACTTAAGTGTATCGTGTAAACTTGCCCTTCGCCTTGCTGCTGATGCCCATTTCAATCTCTTTGGCTCAGCAGTTTAACAGAGAGAAACGTCAAGTGACTGAGATCAGTTTGGGGAGGATCAGAGCTGTTGTTTGAGCCCCAGGCGGGTGCAAAAAAGACTTTATAAGAACCGGGTGACTTTGCTGTTTAAGGGGGGGGAGCTATATCTCAGAAACCCCTTGTTCAAATGATCCCAAATTTAGACCACTAATCTTAACCTGCATCCCCATGAGGCAAACCAAATTTTATGACAATCTGAGTCAGCACGTGTATCGTAGGGCAGTCAGAAAACCCAACCTTTAACTAGAAAGCTCTGCTCAACCTGAACAACAGAGGAGCTCCAGCTCTCCTATAACGTCACACTTTGACCCAGTTACAACCCAGGGTCAGTTCTTCTCCCTTATCTGGTGGGAACCTGGACATGGGCTCAGATCCCTACTAGTTCTCCGCACAGCCACGGCTCACCCCGATGGCGTAGCGGATGATCCCAGCTCTCTCAGCCTCGGGGATGGCATCTGAATAAGAAAGCGGGTCTTTGTATTTCTGCCCATCTGTGATCACAATGAGAACCTTGGTGGCCTCATCCCGAGCGCCTTTCCCAGAGATGAACAGCTCCCGCCTGGAAAAGGGGGGTGGGGAATGCATGGGAGGGTTATTGATATGTAATAATACGTAACGCTCGTCCACTGCTTTGGTATTGCAGATCTCAAAGTCCTTTACAAAGGAGGTCACCATCATGTCCCCATTTTACTGATGGGGAAACTGAAGCATAGGGCAGGGACGTGACTTGCTTAAAGTCACAACACAACAGAGGCTCAGAGTTGGCAACAGAACCCCAAAGTCCTGGCTCCCAGCATCCCCACCCCACTTTAACCTACTAGTCCCCAGTCCCCTCCCACAGCTGGGGATAGAACCCAGGAGTCCTGAGTCCCTATCCCTTAGGTTGCATGTCCTTGTAGCCCATTCCCTGTGGAGTCAGCACGGGGAGGAAGGCAATACCTACACCACTTTCCGGATGGCTGTGGCCGTGTATGTCGTTCCATGAAGTTGCTCAATCCTCCAGACTAGGTGATCGGGGTCATGACTTCTCCTGTACTCCATGAAGTCGAAGTGCAATTCAAATTTATTGGAGTACTGCATGAGGGCGAACTGCAAGGGGAGGCAGGGGAGAAGAGAGAAAAACAACCCCAGGGGTAGAGGGTA
Organism: Chelonia mydas; assembly: GCF_015237465.2. Taxonomy (NCBI): domain Eukaryota; kingdom Metazoa; phylum Chordata; order Testudines; family Cheloniidae; genus Chelonia; species Chelonia mydas. The sequence goes on along the minus strand of NC_051246.2, from coordinate 7,230,282 downwards.
AGAAAAGCAGGCATCAGACTCAGTTAAGGGCTGAGGCAGTCGGGACGTAGTGGTTCTGTTGGAATTTTTTCCTGGTTTTGGATGCAAAATCCTTTACTGCTCCCCCTGCAGCACAGCGCCCCCTAGCGCCACACTGGGGTATTGGGGTCAGCACTGACTGCGAGGGGCAGGGCACGTAGTCAGGGTTCAGCTTCTGCCCATTACCTGCGTGTCGGTGCTGCGGAAACGCTTCATGATCTCAGCAAGAAACGTCTTCATTTTTCCAAAGTCCACAGGTGCGATGCTGCCCGAGCCGTCGACGAGGAGCGCTATGTCTGTGACACGTCTGGGGCACTCTGAGAGGGACAGGAATGAAGTACGTCCTGACCCAACTCCACAAACATGGGAAACCCACCAGAAAGAGCTAGACCAGACCAATGGGCGCATCTAACCTGATATCCCGCCCCCTGCTGGCCACCCCGATCAGACCCCTCGGCCCCTCTGCCGCAATACCATCCCGTCCCTGCCATGGAGGGGTCCTGAGAGTAGACCATGACATGCACTGGGATGAAAAAAATACACCCCTCCCCCTCCCAGAGCTGGGACAGAACCCAGGAGTCCTGACTCCCAGCTCCTACTGACATCCTGAATCAAACCAATGGGCCCACCTAGCCTGGTATCCCAACCCACATCAGACCCTGGGCCCCTCTAGACCCATCTCCCCTCCACTTCCCCATGGCCCTTGTACCCACCTGGGAACCCAGGGTGTAAGTCCCCCCCATACACACCCCCGTGTCACCCCTTACCTGGCTGGGTGTCCAGGATGTGCTGGAGTTGCCAGAAGCTGTGCTGCAGAGGGAAGCAGCAGTGACTGACGTACATGTTCTCCCCGCAGGCCCGGTGCAGCACGGGGCACGAAAAGGCAGGGGGTCAGTAGGAGCCCCTCTCAACAGAGCGGTGAGGGTGGGGAAGAGAGCCTGGGGCCTGATCCCTTCCCCCCCGCCCCATGGATATGCAGGGAAAAGCCCTGCCAGGGCAGGGACCCCCTTTGGGGCAGACGGGATGTCGGGACCTAACTCTGAGAGGAGACAGGGGAGACGCACGGGGGCATCATCTGCTTACCACACTCCCTGCTATGGCAGTGTCCAGTCACTGTTGCCATGGCAATGTCAACCGCTTGCCATGCTCCCTGCTATGTCCATGTACAGTCACTGTCGCCATGACAACAACCCAGTGACAACGCTTCCTGCTACCTCAGCACACAGTCTCTGTCACCATGGCAACATCAGCCAGTTGCCTCCATCCCTCATAACATCACCTCACGATCACTGTAGCCAAAGGGAGGATACCTGGCTACCACCATTCCCCACTGCATCGTTGTACCACCCCTCCAGTTACAGGAATTACCAACAGCCCTCACACAGTTGTCATGTAGTCATGGGGATGTCACCCAATTGTCACCTCTGCACCGTTGCTGCAGTCACGCTGACTCCGCCCAGTTACTACCATCCATGAGTAGTGGGGTTTCGGGGCGGGACGGACCTGTCCCCTGGAATGATGAGGGAGAAAATGTTGCACCTCAATCCCACCACCCATTTCCCCTGGGTGTGGTACCTACCAGGAACTGGGAGCCTCGGGAAGCCAGAGACAAACCAAGGGACATGTTCATGGCATCCAGGGACCCTGACAGGGGAGAGATGCACACCAGGCTCAGCAAATAAACTCCATTCCTGTCCCAGAACGGAGGAAAGAACTGAGAATTCCTGACTCTCAGCTCTAACCACTAGACCCCCCCACATTTGGGTATAGAACCCAGGAGTCCTAGCTCCCAGCCTCCCTTTCCCCCCGCTTTAATCCACTAGACCCCCCTTCCCTCTCAGAGCTGGTGACAGAACCCAAGAGTCCTGACTCCCACCCCAATCATATTTCTGCACCCCACAACACAGGGTGCCCCTACTCTGGATGGGGATCTCCTGGCAGCGTCCGGATCCAGGGTTGCACTTGTAGACTTTGCTGGTTTCATTCACGTTTCCTGTCTGCAGCAGGCCCCCAACAATCAGCCTGAGGGGAAAAGGTATGGGGGGTCAGGGGATGCCCCACACACCCAGGGGACTGAGGCCCAGGGGAGGCAGCCCAGCCAGACATGCCCCTCAGTGTTGGGCACAAGTCACGTGGGGTCCCATGTCCAGCCCTTACCCCCCGGCACTGGCATTCCCGAACTGCACCACGCTCTGCCCAAACCCCTCAGCTGCCTCCTGGAAGGTGATGGGTCCCTCCACGTCCACGCTGAATCCATGGCTCGGTGCCAGCACTGCAGGGGTTAAATAGTCTCCAGTTAGAGCTTCCCCGATGGAGACCAGGCCAGTGCCTGGGGCTTTCTGGTTATGGGACTGAATTCTAGCCCGCTACTCTAACCCACCAAATCTCACTCCTCTCCCAAAGCCAGGGATAGAACCCAGGCATCCTGACTCCCAGCTCCTCACCACCTGCTCCCGGCTGTCTAGCCCTCAAGGGCTATTTTATGCAAATCATTGCCCACATTCATTGCACAGTGCCAGACACTCCCATTTAAATATAAATTTCATTAGTAGAGCGCTACCAAATTCAGAGTCCATTTTGGTCAATTTCATGGTCATAGGATTTTAAAAATCATAAATTTCATGATTTCAGTTCTTTAAATCTGAAATTGCACAGTGTTGTAATTGTAGGGGTCCTCACGCAAAAGGAGCTGTGGGAGTGGGGGATCAAAAGGTTATTGGTGGGGGGCTGTGGCACTGCTACCCTTACTCCTGCTCTGCTGCCGGCGGGGCACTGCCTTCAGAGCTGGGTGCTTGGCCAACAGCCGTTCCTCTCTGGCCGCCCAGCTCTGAAGGCAGCACAGAAGTAAGGGTGGCACTACTGTGACCCCCCTAAAATAACCCTGTGACTCCCCTGCAACACCCTTTTGGGTCAGGACCCCCAGTTTGAGAAATACTGGTCTCCCCTGTGAAATCTGTATAGGATTAGGTAAAAGCACATAAAAGACCAGATTTCACAGTCTGTGATATGTTTTTCATGACGGTGAATTTGGCAGGGCCCTAATCATGAGTGGATTCAGCGCTGGAGAAGGAAGTCCTAGATTTATCTCCATCCGCTTTCCTGATGCTGATCCATAGCGGATGCACTTCCTGTAGGGACAGAAGGGACAGATCAGTCTTCATAGATTGATAGACTATATGGCCATGTAGCCAGTGGTTTTAGTTATTATTCATTTATTGTACGACATTGTGATTATGTTATATCATAGATATATTCATTAACTAGAGTTAATTTGTAGGATTATAAAAGTATAATTCCTCTAAATACCGAACCAAGTACTAGCGACGACTAAGACAAGCTGAAATGTAAGAACCTGTAGGTTAAAGCCTGAAAGACTTTAGCTTAGCTATTTTAGGCCTTGGAGACAAATGATGACATAAGTGACTGAAAAATAACCCAGTGCCATAAGATTATGGGAAAAGAGGCAACAAGTGACAGTATTGTGCAAAATTACCCAGAAGATTAATATTAGATCATAAAAATACCATAAAGGCGCATCTGTCTCAGACATGTGTCTTAATCATGGGATACAGCTTGTGCGCTAATGCTAACGAGAATAAAGGGAACTTACCCAGCCTATAGAAAATTGGGGTTCATTAAGTTTCCAGGGGAGACAGACCAATAAGGGAAAAGAGGGTGGACACTTTTATGGACACTCGCAGAACGTAGGTGTAGACAGAATCACAGTATAAAAAGGGGATGCCCAGAATGAGAAAACTGAGCTCCCTCTGGGAGACTCCAGCAGGAACCATCCCTCTACTGATGATCAAGCCATAAGAGACCCATCAGATTCTAACACTATTGTCAAGGATGTGAGTATAACTATATTTGTAAATTGTGCGTAGGTCTGTATAGAATTTCTATATGCGTGGGTAATCATAACTAACTTTAATAAAACGTAAAAATAGACTAGACCTTGTACTGGTGAATTATAGATGGTCATTACCTTTGGTCTCTATGTGTTCCTAGAGGCTCTCAGTTTGAAGCAAGTAACAGAGGTGACTGTCACTCTGCTAAGCTTAAAACTGTAGCCACCAGACCCTCCAGATTTGCAGGAGGAGCAAATGTGGGGCAAGGTCGGGTGCAGAATTGTGGGGCTGGTGGGTGGGGTTGGAAAATTGTGGGGCTGGCTGGACAAAAGGGGGTGCTGGGAGAGCGGGGACAGGCTCCTCCAATTTCCCCTTCTTAGGCCTCGTCTCCCAGTGTGCCTCAAATCCCCAAGTCTGTCATCCTTATTCTCAACCACCACAAAGTCTGCCCTCCCCCATGCCCTGCGAGGTCCCAGCCTCACAGACAGAGCTGATGTGACTTTGAAGCAGGAGGAACCTCTGGTGACCTTATAGCAGGACCGTGCCAACCGCGTCCACTTCCTGCCCACCAACCCCATCCCTGGCCCACATCCTACCAAGCACACATGCCGCACGGAGAGGGAGAGTCATACACACCCCAATGCCCTCCCAAAGAGACCCAACAAATGGCCTCATCTCAGTGCCGGGTGAGCGAATCGCTGCCCAAACAGCTCCTATGCCCCACCCCAGAAGTGACTGTATTTTCTAATAAACAGCCTCCAGTGAATGAGAATTATAATCCAGTGTCAAAACATAGTCTTCACCTGTGTATGCAAATAGATCCACACCAACTTTAGACCACGCCCTGAACTAGTCATCGCTTTTCAACATAGCCTCTTTTTCTCTGTTTAGGTTGGCACTGGGGGCCTGTTTCACACATTTTAACAATTTCTCTCTCTCATTGTTCATTTGTGGCCAGTACCGTATCTCTCTGGCTCTGCACTTACATTTCCCCATGTCCAAGTGTCCTTCATGTCCTCTTGTGAGCATGTCAGCTTGGAACATCTTGATATGTAATGTCTTGGCCATCCGACGTTAATAGCCTCGAATACCCTCTGTAAACTCCCATCATTAGCTGTAGCCTCAGCAAATTTAGTCCAAAACCTTTCTGAGACTGAGCACCAGACTCCACATCCCTCTCAGAGCTGGGGATAGAGCCCAGGAGTCTTGACTCCCAGATCCTTCAAGCTTCCCTTTTCTCTAGTCCTTGAGGGCCATTTTACGTGCATCATACCATTCATTCATTTGCATAGCAGCAGAAACTCCCAAGTGAAGACTATCATGAACGGATTTAGCAGTGGTGAATGAAGCCCTTGATTTATCTCTTGCTGACCCAGATTCATAAGAGGAGGCGGGGAACACTTTCTGTAGGGTAGCAGGGGCAGAGCAGCCTTCATAGAATTACAGACCATAACTCCAGAAGGAACTGCTTTGATCATCTAGTCTGACTTCCTATGTAACATAAGCCAGAGAGCGTCTCTGAATGAATGCCTGTTTGAACCAGACTGGAACATTTAGGGAAAGATCCAATCTTGATTTAAAATTTCCAGTTCAGGGTGTTAGACCCTCAGCAGGGGCCTGTTTACAGGATGGGGGAGCAGGCAGATATTGGACACAGTGTTGCTATATATAAATACTTTTTATGCCTTACAAAATGGATCTTATTTACTTTACATTTATACCCGAAACATACTATACCATAGCCCAGTAGTTAGACATTTTGATGGTTAGTTGGGATTTAGTTTAGTTACAAGGTGCAGGGAGTTTACAAGTACCACACCATATATAAACTGGGCTTTGGATTACTGAAATACTATAAATTGCAGATGTGTGAAGCTTTTATTTATAATTTACTTTGTGACATTATTAGATTTTTGTTTTTGTTGTTTTGGGCCTTTACCCTTTGTTTTAAAGGGACAATTTTGGGCACACAATCCAAGGCATTTATACATTTTTATAGCAGTTCCACTGGTGTTATTTCCTTAAATGTTGATTCTCCATTTTTTCCAAGGACATAACAAAGTTGTTTGGTATCATAGAATCTCAGGGTTGAAAGGGACCTCAGGAGATCATCTAGTCCAACCCCCTGCTCAAAGCAGGACCAATCCCCAATTTTTGCCCCAGATCCCTAAATGGCCCCCTCGAGGATTGAACTCACAACCCTGGGTTTAGCAGGCCAATGCTCAAACCACTGAGCTATCCCTCCCCCTCAAATAGGTTTTGACCGCTTGACCTTTAAGTTCTTGCTTTGGTTGCCAAAATGCAGGACTTGCACTCCGGTTTCAAACACACAACAGCCACACTCGCCCCCATAGCATATATCATCTTATGTATTATATCCCAACAAGGGAATCCACCACAAACCTTGGTAAATTGTTGCAGTGGTTAATTACTCTCGCTGTTAAAAATGGTACGCCTTATTTCCAGTCTGAATTTGTCAAGCTTCAACTTCCAAGGCATTGGATTGTGTTAGTCCTTTGTCTGCTAGACCAGGGGTTCTCAACCTTTTTCTCTCTGAGACCCCCCTGGACATGCTATAAAAATTGCAGGGCCCAGGGGGACAGAGGGGCCTTGGGCATAGGTGTAGTTTGACTTCTATTTGGGGGGGACAGGGGACAGTGGGGTTCAAGCCCCACATAGCAGTTTCCAGGAAGGGAGTGCTACCTCCACCTTCTGACTCACCTCAGCAGGCCACCCAGTCTGTCTGGGTTGGGGGGGCAACCAAAAATTATAACTCAAAGCTGGGGGGCTTAGCTCAAAAAGTTTGAAAACAGCTTAGGGTGCAGGGAGAGGGTAAGTAGGGTCTGTATGTGGGCAGGGGGGTGGGTAGCTCAGGGTGAAGGGAGGGGGTAGCTGGGGCTGTGTGTGGGCAGCGGGGGTAGCTCAGGATTCAGGGAAGACATAGCTCAGGGTGTGGGGAAAGGGGTATTAGGGACTGTGCTGGGAGGACTCCCCTGTGGTCCCTGTTCCCGGAGGGGTCCGCCAGCCACGGAGCTGGAGGGCTCTTACCGGCTGCCACTGCGGGAGCAGAGGAGGCTGGGAGCTTCAATCTAGGGTACCAGCAGGAGAGGCAGGACAGCTGCTGCTGCCTGCTCCATGCACCAGCCAGAGCAGCAGTTAACCCACATTGCCGGGCTCTGGCTTCCCGCCTCTGACCTGGCCAGGCGGCGGGGATTGGGGAGGGATTGCGCCTCCCCCAGCTTCAGCCCCACAGTGGGGCGCCGGGGATTGGGGCTTCTGCCGCAGGGCCCAGCAGCCTCCTTGAAAGGGCTCGCGGATACCCTGTGGGCCGTGGACCCCTAGTTGAGAACCGCTGGGCTACACTGAAGAGTCCATCATCAAACATTTTTCCCCAGGTAGGTATTTATAGACGGAGATAAGCACTCCTTAGTCTTCACTTCGTTAATCTAAATAGTGATAGATTGAGCTCCTTGAGTCTATCGGGCAGGTTTTCTAATGTTTCAGTCATTCTCATGGCTGTTCTCTGAACCCTCTCAAATTTATCAACATCCTTCTTGAAGTGTGGGCTCCAGAACTGGCCACAAGAGTCCAACAGTGGTCGCACCAGGACCAAATACAGAGGGAAAATAACCTCTCTAGTCCTTCCCGAGATTCCCCTGCTTATGTATCCAAGGATTGGCCACAGCATTGCACCGGGAGCAACTTGGCCCAGGCAGATCTTGGTCTCTGCCGATCTGTCAATTAGTGCAGGGTGGCCTGGCAAGCTTGTGCCATGGGAGCCACAGCTGAGACCCATCAAACTCATGTCACACAAGAAACACCAAACAGCCAATCAGTGGCAAAAGTGAATCCCTAATGCACAGTGTAGCCAACTGCCCTAATGCAGAGCTCTCCTCCCTTCTGCCCTCACCCTCCCTGCAAGGCCAGCGCTGGGAAGGAGAATCCCCTTGGAGTTGCCCCCTCCAGGCCTGGGAGGTGGTAAAGGCCCTCCAGCGCTATAGGAGGAGCAGATACGGGGCAAAGTGGGGCTGGGTAGGTGGGGTCTGGGGGCAAAGGAGCTGAGGGTGGGGGAGGAGCTGAGGTGGCCTCCCCCATTCTTCCCTTCCTCCCTTTTCAAGCCCCATCTCCCAGTCTTTCCCCACTTCCCAACCCGTCCCCCTCATCCTCAGCAACCCCCAACTCTGCCCCCGCTCCATTCCCTGATGGGTCCAGGCCTCGCAGACAGCAGAGATGTGACCTTGAAGCAGGGGGAAGCGACTGTGGTTTTACACAAAGACTGAGCCATTGCAAACACTGCATCCACTACAAACCTGCTGGACTCTCCCCAAACCCGCCTCCCCCACGCCCCCAACATCCTTCCGAGCACACACGCCCCACAGAGAAAGGGAGTCGCACCTGTGACCCACTCCCATCCCAGAGAGTCTGGGGGGAACAGAGCAGAGAGGGAAGTGAACCCAGGAGTCCTGATTACCAGCCCTCCCCCACACAAGTCACGAGAGCCCCATTCCCCTCCCAGAGCTGAGGAGAGAACCCAGGAGTCCTGATGCACAGGCCTCCTGCTGTAACCCACCGACCCCACTCCTCTCCCAGAGCCAGCCAAGGATAGCAGCCAAGAGTCCTGAGCGTCCAGCTGCTCCCATCCCCCTGCCAGAGGGGTACTCGCTGGGCACCCATGTGGAGGAGCCCAGCTTTTCCCAGGCCCTCTGGCTGGCACTTACCTGCGCACAGGTAGAGGAGCAGAGCCACGGGGTCCATCCTGTGCTGGGTGAGGGGTGTCTATGGAGCAGGGATGCTCCCGTAGGAGGTGTGAGGTTCAAGGGTGGTGCCTGGAGAGGAGGCAGCAGAATGCAGAGGAAAGAGAAGTCCTAGCTGAAAAGAGAGAAAAACTGTCAGGGTGGAGGGGGACTCAGGGTGTGGTAGGGAGGGAGCAGAATGGAGAAGACGGGGGAAAAGTCAGCAACACTGGAACACTGAACTCGTCAGACAGACAGACAGCTGTATGGAGACAGATGTAAAACAAATAAAACGGCCAAACTCCACCCCCCTGAACTCTCCCCTCCCGCTTCCCCTCCATGCTAGTGGTCAGCTAGTCATTTTCCACCCTCCTCTCCCCCTCCGCCCTTTGTAAATTCAAACACCCCCTAGTTTCAAATCTTGGGGAAAACACTGGACAAACACCTATCCTGAAACAAACACACACGCAACCAGACAGACAGACAACTGGTCAGACACACACAGCTACACTGAGACAGAAAACAGATACACAATTAGAAAACCAACTGCAGGGAGACATGCACACAGCTAAACAGACACACTCACAAACTCAGGGCCCTCCTTGGGCACACACAGAATATTCAGCTGTATAGGGCGGGGCACCTGAAAATTTGGAGCACCCCCGGTCTTAATATCCACCCATCTGCCTCCTCCTATGCCTGTTTTATGGTTGCTGCAGCCTGGTGAGTTTTCCTCTGGAGGGGATCTAGGCCTTGTCTACACTAGCAAGTTGGAGCTCATTAAATCGTCCCCAGGCACCATAACTCCTGAGGTGTCCACACTGGCAAGGCACGTAGAGCGCCCGCACCCCGCGGCTGGAGCGCCCCTGGGAATCCACCTGCACAAGAGGCATAGAGCTTGCTGCACCCGGGCTGGAGCACTGCGGTGCCAGTGTGGACGCCCTGGTCTATTACTGCGCTCTGATTGACCTCCGGGACACGTCCCACAATGTCGGTTCTAGCCACTCTGGTCATCACTTTGAACTCTACTGCCCTGGCCTCAGGTGACCAACCAGGTCTGGGAAATTTGAAAGTCCCCTTCTGTGGAGTGCTCTCAGCGAATCTTTCCAGGTGACCATGTCTCCACCCGCCAGGCGATTCCTGGCATGGAGCGATGCCGAGGTGCTGGACCTCATCAGCATTTGGGGAGAGGAGGCTGTCCAGTCCCAGCTGTGCTCCAGCTATAGGAATTACGCTACCTATGGGCAGATATCAAGGGCCATGACCGAAAGGGGCCATGACCGGGACGCAGCGCAGTGCAGGGTTAAAGTGAAGGAGCTGCGGAACGCCTACCACAAGGTGCAGGAGGCAAACCGCCGCTCCGGTGCTCCCCCACGACCTGCCGGTTCTACAAAGAGCTGGACGCGATACGTGGGGGCGACCCCACCTCCATTCCGAAGAGCACCATGGACACTTCAGAGGCCGTTCCAGCCCAGAGTGCAGTGAGCCAGGATGAGGAGGAAAGTGGGAGCGAGGGTGCTGAGGAGGAGGGATGCCCAGAGCCAAAGGACGACTCGCCATCCCTAGATGCATGCAGCCAGGAGCTGTTTTCAAGCCAGGAGGAAGGTAGCCAGTGGTAGCATCCAGTGCGTGGGGAAGAGGAAACAGCAGAGGAGGCGCCCGGTAAGCGGCTTTGATTTTGTGAAGGGAGTTGTTGGGTGTGGGTTGTTGGGGCAAAGAGGTTTGGCTATGTGCATGGCTAGATGTGGAATAGGACGTGGATGTACTCTCTCACATCGCGGTAATCGGCCTCAGTGACTTCATCGAAGGTCTCATGCAGAAGCTGGGCAATCCGTTTACACAGGTTCTTGGCAGAGTTACTGTGCTCCTTGTCCCGTAAGGGTAACATACCCATGCCACTGTGCCGTGAGGGGCGGGGGGACCATTGCTGCACACAGGCAAGCCGCATAAGGGCCAGGGTGGAAGCCGCATTGTACCAGAAGACCCTCCCTTGCTTCCCAGGTCACCCTCAACAGCAAGATATCTTCCGGGATGACCCAAGCCTGTGGAAAATCTGGGGACAGTGTTGGGTATAGGGGCCCCCTGCACCTGTTGGCTCTCCCCAAAACACAGGACCCCAGAGGACAGTATTGCCTGGAACAATCAGTTCCCCCTGCCCTTGTGGTTACTCACCATTCTGGGGCTCTTGTAGGTTATGTGCGCTCATCTTGGGACAGGCAGTTTGTGCTATTGTGTGAACTGTGCTTGTCTTTAAGATCAGCCAAATTATTGCCCTGTCTAGTGTGAACAATGCTGCCTCTGTAAAATGTCGCATTTTGGCCTCACAGATGCAACCTTGAGATACCAGGCCATCCTTGTTATCAATGGCCGAACAGCTACGCAGCCTCAGGAAATGGCCATGAAGAAGCAAGGAGGACCTTCTGCATGAAGTCATGCTGCAGTCCCTTGCTGAAAATCAAAAATTGCAGGAGTGGCGGGAGAGTGAAAGGAGGCTCCGCCAGGAGAATACGGACCGCCGGCAAGAAACCACGGAGCGGCTCCTAAGCATTATGGAGCGCCAAGCAGACTCGATGCAGGCGTTCATAGCGCTGCAGACAGAGCAGATCTGTGCCCGCTCCCCCTGCAGTCCTTGTCCCAAAACTCTTTCCCTTGCGCCCCCATGTCACCGCCAACCTGCTTTACCCAACTTCCAGTTTCTTATCGCCACCAGCTGCCTCCATCACCTTTACCTTCACCATCCACCCCTGCAAACTCCAACCCCTACCCACTGCACTCAACCCCCATCCCCATGCAGTTTAGCCAGCCTGAAGTGCAGCACCCATTGCAGGGCACTCCAGACAGGAAGGCTGAATACAATACCAGGACATACGCAAATCTTTTCTTTAGTGGGGGGACCAAAACTGGATGCAATACTCTCGGTGTGGCCTCAGAGAGGGGAAATTTTGCCAAAGAGAGGGGAATAATCAATTCCCTCAATCTGCTGGCAATGCTCCTGCTAATACAGCCCAATATTCTTGGCAACAAGGGCACACTGCTGACTCATGTCCAGCTTCTCATCCACTATAATCCCCAGGTCCTTTTCTGCAGAATTATATCTCAGTCTGTTTGGAAAGAGCCCAGCACCCCTGGGATCACTGCTGCTGATACTGTTCTTAAGGCTGTTAACAAGTTCTGCTATCTTGGAAGTGTACTCTCCTCCAGTATAAACACTGATGACGTTGTAACGGCTCGACTAGCCAAAGCCAGCAATGCCTCTGGAAGATTGACTAAATGCCTGTGGAATGGCCCTGGTGTTAAACTTCATAGGATGGTCGTTTGTCAGGCAGTTGGACAGTCAGCAGTTGTCCTGACTGTCCTGTTGTATGGATCGGAGTCATGAACCATATATCGCCGCCACGTTTCGAAACTTGATCAGCTGCATGTGCGCTGCCTCAGGAAGATGGCCCATGTGAACTGGTGGGACAGAATTCCAAACACGGAGGCCCTTACGCTGTGTGGTATCATGGGCACGGAAGCAATGCTTATGAACAAACAGTTTCGCTGGATTGGTCATGTTATGAAAATGGATGACACGTGGATACCAAAGATGGTCTTCTACTGCCGGGTTGTTTGTGGAAAACGCTCCATTGGAGGTCAGTACAAGCGTTGTAAAGATGTCTTAAAGGCCAACGTGAAGTCATGCAGCATATCTCCCAATGATCTGGAAATGATAGCTCGGGACAGATGGTTCTGGCAGCAAACTATTACACAGGCTTTCAAACACTTCGATAGTGTATCCAGACATTACAAGAAAAGCGTAGGGTTCGAAAAGGGTGCATGGCACCCACAGTGGTGGGTTTTTATGTGACATCTGCGATCGGATTTGCCGATCGAGGATTGGCCTAGTAGCTCACCAGCAGTGTCATAGAAGATGGCTCAGTCCATATATAAACAGGCCCCACCCCCTGTTACAGAGCCAGCTGATGCCCATTCACTCTGGTCCAGAGGAAAGCAGACAGGAGAGTTGGTCAGTTCAGAAAAAAGGGGGAATTAGAGATGCTGCTACTATCTCCAATTCTTGTCTGCGGGGCCAGCCTTGTGGTTGGGTCTGGGGATGGGAGGGAAGGTGCGGCATGGCTGTGCCTGGCCTGCAGCTCCTCTAGGCAGGTGCGGCATACTCAGGGCTTCAGCCAGCCCAGGGCTCCTCCGGCTGATGGGAGGTCATTCAGGGCATGTCTGGGTGGGGGGATTCTGGCTCTGGCCATGGGCGGGGGGAGGGGTCTCTGGGTTCTGGTCATGGTGGGGGGAGGTGGATGGGGCAGAGATGGGGCTAACCTCCCCAAAGGGGGGCTCCACCCACCATCCATGGTGTTATCCCTTTTGTATTGAGTGGTTAGTCTGTATTTGAGGTCGTGGGGTTTTTTTCTGTTAGAAGGCTAAATTGATGATGGAGTCAGGTATTTCTTTGATACTATCCTGTTTGTTTACAATAAACATGGAAAGTCCTGTTTCCCTGAACACAGCAAGAATCAAATAGCCAGAGGCGGCAGGTTTCTACAGTTTTTGGTGGTGCCCAGAACCTGTGAATGTCCCCAGGTGGGAGGTGAAATGACTTGGCCCCAGGGGAGCAAGTGGCAAATGCCACTGCAGCATCCAGATCGGTTTCAACTGGCAGGAAAACACATTGCAAAGCCCTGGTTTGGTTGCCCCTTGCCTCTCTATTCTCTCTCTATTCCCGCGCAGGTCTCATCTCTGCTGGCAAGCAGCTCCCCGGGGGCGATTGCTGTGTGTATGTGAGAGGGCTGATGAGGACAAAGGGGTCCCCTCGGCCGAGGGAATGCACCGCAGAGCAAGCAGCGGGAAGGGGAGATCTGAGGAGCTGCTGGGGAAGCGCTGTGCGTTAATACCAATGGGCGCAGATCTAAGTTTAGAACAACCTGAGGTTTTAAAAATAGACGGACAGACGCTGTCAACTACGCCAGCGATTTATAAACGAGGCATTAAATGGTCACCTCCAATCTTGTCACAGCAACAGGAGCTCAAACTTTGTACAGTTTGACTTGAGCAGCAGGCAGGCTGCCCTGGGGCTGGGGCCAGAGAGGGGGACTCCCGCTCTCCCTGCTAGCACTCAGCCAAGCCAAGAGTCCACTCCGAGTCACCTGCCGGGTGGGGGGCTGCCATGCTCCTCCCCTCTGCAGACACAGCGGTCAGCCGGCCCTGCTCCCTTACAGCCAGGCTGCAGCAGCCGGCGAGAACAATTATCCCGTAAAAGTGGGGATAGGGACATGCTGAATCAGAGCATCTGAGGATGGCAGCTTGGAAGTGCTGCTCAAACCAGCGTAATGAGTCCAGGGACATATAAGGGGTCAGCTTGGGAGTGTTGACCAACGCGGTCCTCGCAGATGCGTTCTGTTAATGTGTGTGTGTGTGCTCATCTGATTCTGGGGTGGGAAAAACCCAGCCCTGGGGAACCTAAGTCCTGCAGGACAGCTCCATTGGGAGGGGACTTGCAGCAGGGAGAAGTAGAGCTCTGTATGAGAACACAAGTGACACAACCAGTACATTGATAGAATTACCAAACCCTAATAGATGAGCATACCCCAAAGTAACGGGCAAATCCGGTAACATTGGAGCAGCAGCTCCTATGGTTTCCGCTAGCCATTGCATAAAGGAGCTTGATGGTTTGTTTCTGACATGTATCCTGAACAAAGGGCAGATTGAATTAGGGTTTATCCAACCTGTAACAAAACCCTCCCCTCTCAGAAAGGAAATAATTTAACAAATTACCATTGATACAGTCTTCGGTATCTACATATTGACAAAGCACCTTTCTGTCAGGATGGTTTTCACACCAACTCCAATTTGATCTTACAAAACATTGCATAGGAGATGGGAGTTTTCCGGCCACGAGCAGACAGCATCCCCTCCCCACACTACAGTAAAAGCTGTCTTCCAAGGTGGCTGTGTTTGCCAAATGATTTTTGAGCCAAACCCCACACTGATATCTAGGTCCTCTATTTGGGAAGCTTTTTGTTGTTCTGGAGTCCACTCCTGCAAACCCCCCCATTCACTGATCCAACAGATGAGCCAGGAACATTTGCATTTCTGCAAGTTATGGGGAGAGAGAGGAGACAGCCATTTCCTTCCTAATCACACCTGTTCCCCTTCGACACCAATTCCTTGCTCTCTGCTTGGGGCAGTGTTTGCCGATCACATCTCAACAAGGCCATCTAGCCATGGCCTGCGTGGGATTGTGCAGGGATAAGCATGTGAAGGGGCATGGATACAGGAGGGCTAATGGGAGGTGGTTGATTACAACAGGGAAACCACACTTGGGCAAATATCTCAGTTTTGATTGAGAGAAATGCAGTTTATTTGGTGTGATCAGTGGAGGGGTGTTTGATATTGAAAAGGTACAAAGGCAAGGGTGAGGTATGCGTACTATAGGGACATTTGGATTTTAAATCTCAATACAAGCCCCTGGGTATTCTGAAGGAAAAGTTTGTTACTGTGTGGTTACTTTGTACAAATGAACCCTGAATAGCCCTGATGACTCAGAGCCCACAGAAAACACCCTGAGCATCCCAGGAAGCATAACCTTGGGCTAGATAATTGCATTTGTGGACCTCTGCCCTACGGGCTGTGTCTAATACATCCAGGGGGACGCCAGATTTCGGCCTGACTCTTTACAAGCCAGTCCAAAAGTCTGTGTTTGTTTTTGGTGTCACTGTTCTGATGAACAGCTCTTAATTCCTGGAAACCCTGCCCCACCGGGAAGTAAAATGAAACTTAACACTTCCTTCCATTTTTCTCTTCTTTTATTCGTAGATTAGATCTCCCTCTCCACGGTTCACCAACCAGAGCTGCATCAAGAAAAAAGCAGCTGGCTCTAGTCAATCACAGTTGCCTGTAGCCCTGTTGACATTAGGTTTTTTTCAATGACCTTTTATTCTCTAGGCCACTTTAGCAAGATCATGGCAAAGCTCCTCAGAAACCAGTAGGATTTTTGCCTGAATACGGAGTGTCGGATTTGTCCCCGAGTGAGAAAGGCTTGGCAGGGACAACAGTCACATTCAAAACTGATTGTCTTACTTTTATTTGTAGGGGCTTAGGGCACCGGTTTCTAAAGGCTGATGGGCAGCTGGGACAGCAGAGGATGGAAAGACACCCGAGTCTCAGGCTATTGCACTGAGAATATTATAGCAACAGGTGCCTAGAAGAGTGTCACTTTGGGCCCAGCTTCCAGTATCTAATCACCTGGAACGTTAGACACTCCCCCACTGCCTTGGGTAAGTAAAGACTTAACCCAGATTAAGGTGCAAAACAAACCATGATTTATGAAGGGAAGTGTACAGAAAGTAGGCAAACCCAGGGGAAAAGATAAACAGACAACAAACACCTCAGTGGTTTAACCATACAGGCATGAAGCCCGGCTCCCAACTATGCTTGGCAATCCTGTGGGTTTTATACTTGCAGGTCCTGATGGCAGAGGCAAGCAGAAGATGGACAGCAGCTGATGACAACTGGAACCAGTCCCCAGGCAATCCATGGGCCCCACTTCTACTGTCCCAATGTAGCTTGAGCAGGAGGAACACGGAACCAGAGCAGATGTTGTCGCTCAGGAGCACTCTTCGATCGTCTCCAGGCAAGTGATGCGGGTGTTGACGGTCCTCGACTTTGTGAATGAAGGGCTGCTAGTGTGGATGCGCTCTGCCGACACAAGGAGCACAGTGTGGACATGCAACGGTGGTATAATTAAAGCGGCGTAACTTCTGTCAACAAAACTCTGTAGTGTAGACATAGCCTCAGCCTGTTCCTGCCTTTCCCCAGGGAGAAAAATCCATTGGCTTGAACGTTGTTCCGATGCTGTCGTTTTCCTTTTTGTAGCTTTCCCACAGACCCTGTTGCATATACATATGTCCCTACATAGACACATCTCCTTACCCATTTCCCTTCATTTATTTTTCAATTCCACATTTAGTCAGACTGCTAGGGCCAGATTTTCATAGAACTCAAGCACGTTAGTACAATTACACAGCCTTAAGAACAAATGCCACTGCAGCACCCAGATCGGTTTCAACTGGTGGGAAAACACATTGCAAAGCCCCGGTTTGGTTGCCCCTTGCCTCTCTATTCTCTCTCTATTCCCGTGCAGGTCTCATCTCTGCTGGCAAGCAGCTCCCTGGGGGCAATCGCTGTGTGTATGTGTCAGGGTTCCTTCCCCTCTCTGAACTCTAGGGTACAGATGTGGGGACCTGCATGAAAACCTCCTAGGCTGACTTTTACCAGCTTAGGTTAAAACTTCCCCAAGGTACAAACTATTTTATCCTTTGTCCTTGGACTTTCACTGCCACCACCAAACGTCTAACCGGATTCATTATTGGGAAAGAGCCATTTGGAAACGTCTTTCCTGCCAAAATCCTCACCCAAAACCCTTGCACCCCCCTTCCTGGGGAAGGTTTGATAAAAATCCTCACCAATTTGCACAGGAGATCTAAGACTCCATTCCTGTTCTGTCCCCGGAAAAGCATCACACAGACAGACACAGACCCTTGGTTTCTCCCTCCCTCTAGCTTTGAAAGTATCTTGTCTCCTCATTGGTCATTTTGGTCAGGTGCCAGGGAGTTTATCCTAGCTTCTTAACCCTTTACAGG
Organism: Chelonia mydas; assembly: GCF_015237465.2. Taxonomy (NCBI): domain Eukaryota; kingdom Metazoa; phylum Chordata; order Testudines; family Cheloniidae; genus Chelonia; species Chelonia mydas. The sequence goes on along the minus strand of NC_051246.2, from coordinate 7,213,050 downwards.
TGAAAGGGTTTTTCCTCTGGCCAGGAGGGATTTTAAAGGTGTTTACCCTTCCCTTTACATTTATGACACTCCCCCCAAATCACAGTTAGGGTGAAACGCTGGCTGGGATTTCTTTTTGGAGCTCTAGGAAAAAACAGAGAGTTAATAAGACACATGCACCTCTAAATATACTACCAAGTACATAAAGACTAATAATATTTTCCACATCTCAAGGACGATTTTAACCAGTTGATTCTGGGAAACTTTCATAGGAGAGTGCATCAGTCACTTTGTTAGAAGCTCTTGAGATGTGTTGGATGTCGAAATCAAAATCTTGGAGAGTTAAACTCCACCTAATAAGTTTTTTGTTATTTCCCGTGGTGGTATGAAGCCACCGTAGTGCAGCATGGTCGGTTTGCAGGTGGAAACGCCGTCCCCAAACATATGGGCGTAGCTTTTCCAGAGCGTAGACAATGGCGTAACATTCTTTTTCACTGACTGACCAGTTGCTTTCCCTCTCAGACAGTTTTTTGCTGAGAAACACTACAGGGTGGAATTCTTGATCCGGTCCTTCCTCCATTAAAACTGCTCCCACACCGTGCTCGGATGCATCTGTGGTTACTAGGAACGGTTTGTCAAAGTCTGGGGCCTTTAGTACAGGGTCAGACATGAGTGTCGCTTTAAGCTGGTTAAAGGCCTTCTGACACTCTTCGGTCCACTGAACGGCATTTGGCTGTTTCTCTTTGGTTAGGTCTGTCAGTGGGGTGGCGATTTGGCTGTAGTGCGGTACAAATCGTCTGTAATAACCGGCCAAGCCTAAGAAGGATTGAACCTGTTTCTTTGACTTTGGGACAGGCCACTTTTGGATGGCATCCACTTTGGCCTGTAGGGGGCTGATAGTTCCTTGACCCACCTGGTGTCCAAGGTAAGTCACTCTGTTTAGGCCTATTTGACACTTCTTAGCCTTAACAGTTAGTCCTGCCTCCCTTATGCGCTCAAGGACTTTTTGTAGATGTTCCAGGTGGTCTGCCCAGGAATCCGAAAATTTGGCCACATCGTCCAGGTAGGTGACTGCATATTCTCCTAATCCCGCTAGGAGACCATCTACAAGTCTTTGGAAGGTGGCGGGTGCATTGCGCAGCCCGAAAGGGAGTACATTAAATTCATACAGCCCGACATGTGTGGTGAAGGCTGACCTTTCCTTGGCAGATTCATCTAGCGGTACCTGCCAGTACCCCTTGGTTAAGTCCAAGGTAGAGATGAACTGGGCCCATCCCAGTTTCTCTAATAGTTCATCTGTGCGTGGCATTGGATAGTTGTCTGGGTGAGTTACAGCATTTAGCTTATGGTAGTCCACGTAAAAACGTATCTCCCCATCTGGTTTGGGAACTAGAACCACTGGAGATGTCCATGCACTTTCAGAGGGGCAGATTACACCCATCTGTAACATATCCTGGATCTCCCGTTCTATAGCAGTTTTAGCTTGAGGAGACACCCGGTAAGGTTGGACCCTAATTGGGTGAGCATTACCTGTGTCAATGGAGTGGTATGCCCGTTCAGTCAGTCCTGGGGTGGCTGAGAACGTTGGCGTGTAGCTAGTGCACAGCTCCTGGATCTACTGTCGCTGCATACGCAAAAGGGTCATGGAGAGGTTCACCTCTTCCACACCACCAGCACATTTCCCTTCGTAGTAGACACCTTCAGGCCACTCAGTGTCGTCTCCTCCCTGGGCTGTAAACTGACAAACCTTTAATTCTCTTTAATAAAAGGGCTTTAGAGAATTAATATGGTACACCCTAGGCTTTTGGTTGGAGGTGGGGAATGCTATGAGATAATTAACAGCTCCCAGGCGCTCCTGGACCGTGAATGGCCCTTCCCACGATGCTTCCATTTTATGGGCCTGGAGCGCCTTTAAGACCATGACCTGGTCCCCTACTTTGAAGGAACGCTCTCTGGCATGTTTATCATACCAGGCTTTTTGCTCTTTTTGAGCATCCTGTAAGTTTTCTTTAGCAAGGGCTAAAGAGGTTCGGAGGGTGTTCTGTAGGTTGGTTACAAAGTCCAGAATGTTAGTTCCTGGAGAAGGTGTAAATCCCTCCCATTGCTGCTTCACCAACTGCAATGGCCCCTTAACCTCACGGCCATATACAAGTTCAAATGGTGAAAACCCTAAACTGGGGTGTGGTATAGCTCTGTAGGCAAAAAGTAACTGCTGCAACACTAGGTCCCAATCACTGGAGTGCTCATTTACGAATTTACGTATCATGGCCCCCAAAGTTCCATTAAACTTCTCCACCATGCCATTTGTTTGATGGTGGTAAGGAGTGGCAACCAAGTGATTTACCCCATGAGCTTCCCAAAGGTTTTTCATAGTTCCTGCCAGGAAATTAGTCCCTGCATCTGTGAGAATGTCGGAGGGCCAACCTACCCTGGCAAAAATGTCTGCTAGTGCCTGGCACACACTTTTAGCCTTGGTATTGCTTAGAGCTACTGCTTCCGGCCATCGGGTGGCAAAATCCATGAAAGTCAGTATGTACTGCTTTCCTCTGGGTGTCTTTTTCGGAAAAGGACCCAGAATATCCACAGCTACTCGCTGAAATGGAACTTCAATGATGGGGAGTGGATGGAGAGGGGCTTTGACCTGGTCTTGGGGTTTTCCCACTCTTTGGCACACCTCACAAGACTGGACATAGGTAGAAACATCCTTGCCCATTCCCTCCCAGTGGAATGACCCCCCCCAAACGGTCTTTGGTCCTGTTCACCCCAGCATGGCCACTAGGGTGATCATGAGCTAAGCTCAAGAGCTTGGCCCAGTATTTAGTTGGAACTACCAACTGTCTCTGAGGATGCCAGTCTTCCTGGTGTCCACCAGAAAGAGTTTCCTTGTATAAAAGTCCTCTTTCTACAACAAACCTGGATCGATTAGAAGAGCTGAGAGGCGGTGGGTTTCTCTGTGCTTCCGTCCAAGCTCTCTGGAGGCTTTCATCTGCTTCCTGTTCGGTCTGGAACTGTTCCCTTGATGTTGGGGACATCAGTTCCTCATGGGATTGTGGACCTAGGCTTGGTCCCTCTGGAAGCGATATAGGGGATGGAGCTGTTTCTGTTGACTGTGAACTGCTCGCCGCTGGTGCACTATGTTGGGATTCAGGCTCCGGCTGAGCCTCTTGTGTAGGGTTATCGGCTGCTGCCAGTTCAGGTTCGGTGGGGCCCTCTGGTGTTGAGGTTGCAAGTACTGGATTCAGTGCTGACAATGGGTCTGGTGTTGGTTGTTCGGCTGGTTCCGGTTCTGGGACTGGTTCCGTCTGGGTCTCTGTGACTGGATCCACTACTGCTGTTGCAGACATTGCCCTGGGGTCCGGGTCCATCACCTCTGACAGGGTCCTTATAGAAGTTTCCGGAACAGAGCTAGGCGTCACGGCTTGTTTAGCCTGGCTGCGGGTGACTGTTCCCACCCTCTTGGCCTGCTTCACATGATTGGCCAAGTCTTCCCCCAACAGCATGGGGATGGGATAATCATCATAGACTGCAAAAGTCCACGTTCCTGACCAGCCCTTGTACTGGACAGGCAACTTGGCTGTAGGCAAATTGAAAGTGTTGGACTTGAAGGGTTGAATCGTCACTTGGATCCCTGGGTTGATTAAATTGGGGTCCACTAAGGAAGCATGGATAGCTGACACTTGTGCTCCGGTGTCCCTCCACGCGGTGACCTTCTTCCCACCCACACTCACAGTTTCCCTCCGCTCCAAGGGTATCTGGGAGGTATCTGGGCCTGCAGACCTCTGGTGTGATTCCGGTGCAATGAACTGTAATCTGTTGGGGTTCTTGGGGCAGTTGGCCTTTACATGCCCCAGCTTGTTACATTTAAAACATCGTCCAGCTGACGGGTCACTGCGGCGAGGTGGGTTGCTGGAGAATGGGGTGGTGGGACTATAAGGTGTCTGGAGGGTTCTTTGGGAGGTAGGTGGGGCCTTGGGTGGCCACCGGTAATAGGGTGTGGTCTGGGGTTGTCCCTTCTGGTCTCTGCTCCAACTGCGACCAGTTTTCTTCTTCTCTGCCACCTCCACCCATCTGGCTCCAATCTCTCCTGCCTCGATTACAGTTTTGGGCTTCCCATCTAGGATGTATCTTTCTATTTCCTCAGGAACACCCTCTAAGAATTGTTCCATTTGCATTAGGAAGGGCAAATTTACTTGGAATTCAACACTTGCTCCTGATATCCAGGCATCCCAATGTTTCACAATGTGGTAGGCATGTCGGGTAAATGACACGTCTGATTTCCACCTTAGGACTCTGAACCTCCGACGAGACTGCTCGGGTGTTATCCCCATTCTGACTCTCGCCTTGGATTTAAACAGTTCATACTTGTTCATGTGTTCTTTAGGCATTTCAGCTGCCACCTCAGCTAAGGGTCCACTGAGCTGCGGCCTCAGCTCTACCATGTATTGGTCAGTAGAGAGGTTGTACCCAAGGCAGGCCCTTTCGAAGTTTTCTAGGAAGGCCTCAGTATCATCGCCTGCCTTGTAGGTGGGGAACTTTCTGGGATGGGAAGTGGTACTTGGAGAAGTATTGCTAGGGTTTGTTGGGATATTCTGCTGAGCCTTTATCTTCTCTATCTCCTCCACATACTTCCTCTCTTTTTCCTTCTCCTCCAGTTCTTTGTCCCTTGCTTCCATAGCTCTCCTGTGAGCAGCCGCTTGGTGTTGTTCTGCCTCTTTCGCTGCCTCCCTTTCTTGTTCCTTCTCCTCCTTCTTCAGCCGCATCAGTTCTATCTGTCTTTCATGTTCCCTTTGTCTTTCCTCAGCCTGAAATCTGGCTAATTCCAGCTTTTGTCGAGCCGTGGATTTTGTCATTCTAACCTCTCTGTTTTTACACCCGAGGTTTAGAAATAAACAAACAAAACTTGCCTGTAAAATTTTGCTGTGCTGGAATAGAATACCTATTCTCTGATAGTGATTGTCAGCCTACAGAAAAAGACAATTCTCTTGTCTCTGCTCTGGGCCCAAATCAAAGCAAAAAACCTCCAACTACTTGGAAACCTGCTTACCAGCAGCCCAAAGGAAAAAAAAAGTTTCCTTTTTAAACTTGTGTTCGTTGTAAAAAATCAAAATCCAAAAAAAAAAAAAAACAAAAAAACAACCCTGCCACTTTTGTCTCCAGGCAAATGGGTAGAACACCCCCCCCCCCGCCTCTATTTACTTTTAGGGGAAAAAAAACTCTGGGTTGGAAGACTGTGAATTTCCCTGCAGGAGTTAAGTACCCTGCCTCCAGGCAAAGAAAACCTGCAATTCACAAAGATAATCCCCTTTTGTCTCTGCTTGGCCACAAAGCAGAGAAAAACAAGCTGCTTTCAGTTTCAGCTGCTTTCTGGACTTCCTTTCCAAAGGAAAAAAAAATTCCTTTTTTAAAATCTGTATTTCTAGTTCAAAAAATCTCAACTGGATCTCAAAATGATTTCAGGTTAATCCCACCACTCTGCCACCATGTCAAGGTTCCTCCCCCACTCTGAACTCTAGGGTACAGATGTGGGGACCTGCATGAAAAACCTCCTAAGCTTATCTTTACCAGCTTAGGTCAAAACTTCCCCAAGGTACAAAATATTCCACCCTTTGTCCTTGGATTGGCTGCTACCACCACCAAACGAATACTGGTTACTGGGGAAGAGCTGTTTGGACACGTCTTTCCCCCCAAAATACTTCCCAAAACCTTGCACCCCACTTTCTGGACAAGGTTTGGTAAAAAGCCTCACCAATTTGCCTAGGTGACTACAGACCCAGACCCTTGGATCTGAGAACAGTGAAAAAGCATTCAGTTTTCTTACAAGAAGACTTTTAATAAAAATAGAAGTAAATAGAAATAAAGAAATCCCCCCTGTAAAATCAGGATGGTAGATACCTTACAGGGTAATTAGATTCAAAACATAGAGAACCCCTCTGGGCAAAACCTTAAGTTACAAAAAAGATACACAGACAGAAATAGTTATTCTATTCAGCACAGTTCTTTTCCCAGCCATTTAAAGAAATCATAATCTAACACATACCTAGCTAGATTACTTACTAAAAGTTCTAAGACTCCATTCCTGGTCTATCCCCGGCAAAGACAGAATATAGACAGACACACAGACCCTTTGTTTCTCTCCCTCCTCCCAGCTTTTGAAAGTATCTTGTCTCCTCATTGGACATTTTGGTCAGGTGCCAGCGAGGTTACCTTTAGCTTCTTAATCCTTTACAGGTGAGAGGAGCTTTCCCCTGGCCAGGAGGGATTTCAAAGGGGTTTACCCTTCCCTTTATATTTATGGCAATTGCTCAGATTCAAAAGGAGATGTCGAGTTAACTCGAGCTACGCCTTATGCATTGCCCTAACTCGACTCCTGTCCACACAGAAAAACCCTTAAGATGTGGTGCTTAGAACTCAAGTGAGCTGGCCCCTTGGGGCACAGGCTAAAGCCTAAGTTAGCACAACTCACCAGCTAACATGATCTTTCTGTAGTATGGATGCAAGCTAGCTGCACTTGAGTGCTTCTAATTCTCCAATGCCTTCCCGCTCTTCCCCCTGTGTACCAAGAAAGGACAGACAAGTTCTCCCACCATCCACTGGGAAAGAATCCATAGAGTGGCTCAGCTCACTGCTGTGCAAAGAGCCTTGGGATGAGCTCCTAAAAGTCTTAGTGCCCCACCTGAGTGAGTGCAGGGCCAGTGTGGACACAGCAGGACCTTTGTTTATTCACAGTGTGGCTCTTCTCATTTGAGAGAGGCTGACTCAAGCACAGTAATTGAGTGTAGAAAACTAGAGTTAACCCTGCAGTGAAGACAAAGCCTCAGCTCTTTCGGCTGACAGGGATCTATTCTACCACAGTGGTTCTCAACTGGGGGGTCTGTGGCCCTGTGCGGGGGGAGGGGGTCACTAGCAGGCTTCAGAGGATCTGCCCAAATAAACCAGAGAGCATGGCTGGCCTTAGACTCGGAAGCTTCTCTATCAAGCCTTAAAACCCACAGATTGTGTTAATCACTCTTATTGATGGACCTGGTGACTCCACAAGCTACTGCCCACTACCTCCAACTGTAACACAAACTTTAGTTGTGACATCAGCAACATTAACATAAGCTTTCTAGAAATGTGAAGGTACATGATCTATTCTTTTTGTGTGGGGGAAGTAGGAATTCAGAGTTAAGGTTTTGTGACCCAGTTCAAGCTAAAGGCATTTTTTTGTGTGTACTGTTTCTTTATACTTTTGCCTCTCAGCCCAAGTGGTTAGCGATATTCGGGGCCTCTCCAGGTTGTTTCCGTTAGGAGGAAAAATTGATTATACCTGTGTCAAGGTTCCCTCCCCACTCTGAACTCTAGGGTACAGATGTGGGGACAAACATGAAAGACCCCCTAAGCTTATTTCTACCAGCTTAGGTTTTTTCCACAAGGCATAAATTCTTTGCCCTTGGATTAGGTAAAACGCTGCAAACACCAAGTGTTTTAAACAAAGAACAGGGAAAGGACCACTTGGAGTCCTATTCCCCCAAGCCCTATACCCCCTTTCCTGGGGAAGGCTTGATAATAATATCCTCACCAATTGGTAAAGCTGAACACAGAACCCAACCCTTGGATCTTAAGAACAATGAAAAATCAATCAGGTTCTTAAAAGAAGAATTTTATTTCAAGAAAAGGTAAAAGAATCACCTTTGTAAAATCAGGATGGTAAATACTTTACAGGGTAATCAGATTCAAAACCCAGAGAATCCCTCTAGGCAAAACCTTCAGTCACAAAAAGACACAAAACCAGGAATACACGTTACCTCCAGCACAGCGAATTTACAAGACAAAACAAAGAAAACCCAAACACATTTTCTACCTAGATTACTTACGAACTTTACAGGAGTTGAAGGGCTTGCATCCTTGATCTGTTCCTGGCAAAGGTATCACACAGACAGGAAAAGCCTTTCCCCCTCCCTCCAGATTTGAAAGTATCTTGTCCCCTCATTGGTCAATTTGGGTCAGCTACCAGCGGGGTTACCTTAGCTTCTTAACCCTTTACAGGTGAAAGGATTTTGCCTCTGGCCAGGAGGGATTTTATAGCACTGTATACAGAAAGGTGGTTACGCTTTCCTTTATATTTATGACAACCTGTCCCATATTTTTTGGTGCAATCTTGTTTACTTATGTCAAGGTTCCTTCCCCACTTTGAACTCTAGGGTACAAATGTGGGGACCTGCATGAAAACCTCCTAAGCTTACTTTTACCAGCTTAGGTTAAAACTTCCCCAAGGTACAAACTATTTTACCCTTGGCCTTCCACTGCCACCACCAAACGTTTCTCTGGGTTCCTGAGAAATATGTAGTTTGGAAACTTCTTCCCCCCCCAAAATCCTTCTAACTCTTGCACCCCACTTCCTGGGAAAGGTTTGGTAAAAATCCTCACCAACTTGCATAGGTGACCACAGGCCCAAACCCTTGGATCTTAGAACAATGAAAAAAGCATTCAGTTCTTGAAAAGAAACATTTTAATAGAAGAAAGAATAAAAAGAAAAGGATCACCTCTGTAAGATCAGGATGGTAAATACCTTACAGGGTAATTAGATTCAAAATAGAGAATCCCTCCAGGCAAAACCTTAGGTTACAAAAAGACACACAGACAGGAATATTCATTCTATTCAGTACAACTTATTTCCTCAGCCATTTAAAGAAATCATAATCTAACGCATATCTAGCTAGATTACTTACTAAGTTCTAAGACTCCATTCCTGTTCTGTCCCTGGCAAAAGCCTCACCCAGACAGACACAGACCCCTTTGAGGATCTCCCTCTTTCCAGTTTTTGAACGTATCCTGTCTCCTCATTGGTCATTTTGGTCAGGTGTCAGTGAGGTTATCCTAGCTTAACCCTTTACAGGTGAAACGATTTTTCCTCTGTCCAGGAGGGATTTTAAAGGTGTGTGGAGGGATTTTAAAGGTGTGTACCCTTCCCTTTATATTTATGAGATGCCCCCCAAATCACATCTAGGGTAAAACACTGGCTGGGATTTCTTCCTGGAGCTCTAGGAAAAACAGAATTAATAAGACACATGCACCTCCAAATATACTACTAACTGTATGAAGACTAACAATATTTCCCACATCTCAAGGATGATTTTAACCAGTTGATTCTGGGAAACTTTCATGGGAGAGTGCATCAGCCACTTTGTTAGAAGCTCCTGAGATGTGTTGGATGTCGAAATCAAAATCTTGGGAGCTAAACTCCACCGAATAAGTTTTTTGTTATTTCCCGTGGCGGTATGAAGCCACTGTAGCGCGGCATGGTCGGTTTGCAGATGGAAACGCCGTCCCCAAACATATGGGCGTAGCTTTTCCAGAGCGCAGACAATGACGTAACATTCTTTTTCACTGACTGACCAGTTGCTTTCCCTCTCAGACAGTTTTTTGCTGAGAAACACTACAGGGTGGAAATCTTGATCCGGTCCTTCCTGCATTAAAACTGCTCCCACACCACGCTCGGACGCATCTGTGGTTACTAGGAACGGTTTGTCAAAATCTGGGGCCCTTAGTAGAGGGTCAGACGTGAGTGTCGCCTTAAGCTGGTTAAAGGTCTTCTGACACTCTTCGGTCCACTGACCGGCATTTGGCTGTTTCTTTTTGGTTAGGTCTGTCAGTGGGGCGGCGATTTGGCTGTATTGCGGTACAAATCGTCTGTAATAACTAGCCAAGCCTAAGAAGGATTGAATCTGTTTCTTTGACTTTGGGACAGGCCACTTTTGGATAGCATCCACTTTGGCCTGACGGGGGTTGATAGTTCCTTGACCCACCTGGTGTCCAAGGTAAGTCACTCTGTTTAGGCCGATTTGACATTTTTTAGCCTTAACAATTAGTCCTGCCTCCCTTATGTGCTCAAAGACATTTTGTAGATGTTCCAGGTGTTCTGCCCAGGAATCCGAAAAGATGGCTACATCGTCCAGGTAGGTGACTGCATATTCTCCTAATCCCGCTAGGAGACCATCTACAAGTCTTTGGAAGGTGGCGGGTGCATTGCGCAGCCCGAAAGGGAGTACATTAAATTCATACAGCCCGACATGTGTGGTGAAGGCTGACCTTTCCTTGGCAGATTCATCTAGCGGTACCTGCCAGTACCCCTTGGTTAAGTCCAAGGTAGAGATGAACTGGGCCCATCCCAGTTTCTCTAATAGTTCATCTGTGCATGGCATTGGGTAGTTGTCTGGGCGAGTTACAGCATTTAGCTTACGGTAGTCCACGCAAAAACGTATCTCCCCATCTGGTTTGGGAACTAGAACCACTGGAGATGCCCATGCACTTCCAGAGGGGCGGATTACACCCATCTGTAACATATCCTGGATCTCCCGTTCTATAGCAGTTTTAGTTGAGGAGACACCTGGTAAGGTTGGACTTTAATTGGGTGAGCATTACCTGTGTCAATGGAGTGGTATGCCCGTTCAGTCAGTCCTGGGGTGGCTGAGAACGTCGGTTTGTAGATAATGCACAGCTCCTTGATCTGCTGTCGCTCCATACGCCCAAGGGTCAGGGAGAGGTTCACCTCTTCCACACCACCAGCACTTTTCCCTTCATAGTAGACACCTTCAGGCCACTCAGCTTCATCTTCTCCCTGGGCTGTAAACTGACAAACCTTTAATTCTCTTTAATAAAAGGGCTTTAGAGAATTAATATGGTACACCTTAGGCTTTTGGATGCAGGTGAGGAATGCTATAAGATAATTAATGGCTCCCAGGCGCTCCTGGACCGTGAATGGCCCTTCCCACGATGCTTCCATTTTATGGGCCTGGAGCGCCTTTAAGACCATGACCTGGTCCCCTACTTTGAAGGAACGCTCTCTGGCATGTTTATCATACCAGGCTTTTTGCTCTTTTTGAGCATCCTGTAAGTTTTCTTTAGCAAGGGCTAAAGAGGTTCGGAGGGTGTTTTGTAGGTTGGTTACAAAGTCCAGAATGTTAGTTCCTGGAGAAGGTGTAAATCCCTCCCATTGCTGCTTCACCAACTGTAATGGCCCCTTAACCTTGCGGCCATATACAAGTTCAAATGGTGAAAACCCTAAACTGGGATGTGGTACAGCTCTGTAGGCAAAGAGCAACTGCTGCAACACTAGGTCCCAATCATTGGAGTGCTCATTTACCAATTTACGTATCATGGCCCCCAAAGTCCCATTAAGCTTCTCCACCATGCCATTTGTTTCATGGTGGTAAGGAGTGGCAACCAAGTGATTTACCCCATGAGCTTCCCAAAGGCTTTCCATAGTTCCTGCCAGGAAATTAGTTCCTGCATCTGTGAGGATGTCGGAGGGCCAACCTACCCTGGCAAAAATGTCTGCTAGTGCCTGGCACGCACTTTTAGCCCTGGTGTTGCTTAGAGCTACTGCTTCCAGCCATCGGGTGGCAAAATCCATGAAAGTCAGTATGTACTGCTTTCCTCTGGGTGTCTTTTTCGGAAAAGGACCCAGAATATCCACAGCTACTCACTGAAATGGAACCTCAATGATGGGGAGTGGCTGGAGAGGGGCTTTGACCTGGTCTTGGGGTTTTCCCACCCTTTGGCATATGTCACAAGACCGGACATAGGTAGAAACATCCTTGCCCATTCCCTCCCAGTGGAATGACCCCCCCAAACGGTCTTTGGTCCTGTTCACCCCAGCATGGCCACTAGGGTGATCGTGGGCTAAGCTCAAGAGCTTGGCCCGGTATTTAGTTGGAACTACCAACTGTTTCTGAGGATGCCAGTCTTCCTGGTGTCCACCAGAAAGAGTTTCTTTGTATAAAAGTCCTCTTTCTGCAACAAACCTGGATCGATTAGAAGAGCAGAGAGGCGGTGGGTTTCTCCGTGCTGCCGTCCAAGCTCTCTGGAGGCTTTCATCTGCTCCCTGTTCAGTTTGGAACTGTTCCCTTGATGCTGGAGACATCAGTTCCTCATTGGATTGTGGACCTATGCTTGGTCCCTCTGGAAGCGATGTGGGGGATGAGGTTGTTTCCATTGACTGTGAACCGCTCTCCGCTGGTGCACTATGTTGGGGTTCAGGGTCCGGCTGAGCCTCTTTTGTAGGATTATCGGCCGCTGCCGGTTCAGGTTTGGTGGGGCCTTCTGGTGTTGAGGTTGCAAGTACTGGGTTCAGTGCTGGCAATGGGTCTGGTGCTGGTTGTTCCATCGGTTCCAGGGCTGGTTCCATCTGGGTCTCCCTACACTTTCCAAAAATTTCTGTCCATCTGTACGTGTGCCACAGAACCGGGGCTCCCAGGGCTTCTGTGCATGCTTGAGCGCAGCTATTAACACCTTCCAGCACAACACCACAATGCAGACAGGCCCCACCCTGTAAACACTGAACCCTGGTTCCTGCTTCTCCTCTCATGGACACCCCTTTAACTGCCAGGGGAGCTGCTCCTCATTTACCGCACACCAGAATCAGGGCCAGGGACTCTCCATGACCCAGCTAGAGACTCAGTTTCCCTGAAATGAAAAGGAGCAGCTGTTGCGGATGGAGGCTGCAGGTGGTAACTGCATGGCTGTTTCAGGGTTCATGGCTTATCTGCTTTCACAGCCCTGCAGAGAGGTGACCCCACAACCTTCATTTGACTCTGCCACAGAAACTGATCTGTCACTATCTACAAGGGTTTGGGGAGGAGTAGGACAGTTAACTTGGAACGTAGGAGTCTGACAGCACCTGGGGGGAGACTGGGTGAAGGAGCCACTTCTGAGCAGATGAGCAAGGGGGCTGTGTGTGGGGAGAACACGTGCCCCTGAGGGGTGATGAACTCACACCGCTCCCATTGACTTGCAGGAGCTCAGCCCTCTCAGGATCTGGCCCACAGAAAAAAGTGTAATTAAGACACAACTTTAGAATGTTTTCCCTCCCCAACTCCTCATCTCTGCCTCATCGCAGCCAGGTTCGCTCCGTTCCTGATCCCAGCACGTGGCCCACCCTGTTTGCCCTTCCCTATGCCATACGCTCACAGCTTCTCCATTCCTATCAACTCACCCTCCATCCTCTGCTCTATCAAACGAGGCCTCTCCTCCACCCATCAGCTGATGGGCTATGAAATCCATTGAGATGTCCTGAGATGCCTGGCTCTCAGACTCACCAATACTGGCTCATTGTTTCCTACTATTCCCCATCAACCGCAGGCAGCTGTTGTCTCTGGTCTCACACTTATGTTATGAGCTCTTTGGGGTAGGGACTGTCTTCTGTACAGTGCCTGGCACAAAGGGGTCCTGGTCTGTGACTAGGGCTCCTTGGCTCTGAGGTAATACACATGAATAATAATAATAATAGTAATAATTAATAAAACATCCCAATGCTGAGGTTACCATGAAACCAGGGAGAAGGATTTCATTTGCTGCATCTTTCTCTAAGCGTTGTGAGCATCGAATGGATACCTGGTGCAGCCCAGGCTCCAGTGCGCTGCAGCAGCCGCTGGGGAAACTACAAGGTGTGCACGACAAACTGCACCATGTTGGGACAACTTCCTGGCTCCTGCTAGGTTCTTCCCAGCAGGAAGTTTCAGCTCTGACTGAAGCTAGCTGCATGAGGACTGTAATGCTGTTCTGTGTGTCTTTGCACTGGGTCTGGTCTGAGGTGGACACATACTGACAGACAATGAGGAGCACACAGAGAAGCAACAGGCCCCGTTTCCCAATGCTGGGTAAAAAGCCACACAGAAGACTTACCCTACCTTGAACAAATGCTTATTGTGCCTTTCAGGTTCACCTCTTCCTGTTTTTGGCTGTTTCTGAGAAATGGTGTTTGTGACTCTTTCTGGTAAATAAGTCATTGTGCGGACACCTGCTCGTGGTTTGGTTACTGCACAAACCTCAGAGCGGTTTCCTCTCACAGCCTTGTGTGAACCCGGGATGGCTCACCTTCTCGTCACAACTTTCTGAAACAGTTACATCGGGAGAGAGCTTCTTATATCCTTGCTGTGTGCACTACGGCCAACCCCAAGCATTTGTTCCTGTTTTCCTTTGAAATGTGCCGTGCAAACTGTCCTTGGAGAGGAGATCCCATTTTGCTCAATTTAAAGTATGTGGTTGTTAAATAACCAGGGCTTAATTTGTAGAGAAAGAGGTGCCAGGTCTGGAGCAACAATGATAATACCTGTTCTAGAACAAATGGTGCCCTCTGCATAGCATGAACTCTAATGCACAGTATGTGACCTAAAAAGAAAAGGAGTACTTGTGGCAGCTTAGAGACTAACCAATTTATTTGAGCATAAGCTTTCGTGAGCTACAGCTCACTTCATCGGATGCATCCGATGAAGTGAGCTGTAGCTCACGAAAGCTTATGCTCAAATAAATTGGTTAGTCTCTAAGCTGCCACAAGTACTCCTTTTCTTTTTGCGAATACAGACTAACACGGCTGTTACTCTGAAACCTGTCAGTATGTGACCTGACACAAATTAAGCTCTTTATATAACTGGTTTCTGGACATTTGAACATCCCCGAGGTGCATAGTCGGTCAGGAATTCCTTAATTAACACTGCAGCCTCAGGACTTCATGGAATCCCTGCGAGGACAGATGACCATGTGGTGGATTAAACAAGTCTTTAATTAATGGTAGATGTGTCATATAATGCAATTTTGTCACAACTTTTACTAGACTTTCCTCTTTGCGAACACTGGGCAGAGACCCAGTAACCATGGTAGAGAAGTAGATTTAAGTTTGCCTGATATTATACACATGGTGGAATTAAGTTGTACATCTATCATCTTTGTGTGAAACGAGTGAGCCCATAAAAGAGTGCCAAGGCTGGAGTGCATTACATTTTGGCATTGACACCCCTTATTGTTTCAGCCAGTTTTCTGAGCAGGATATTGTTTTCACCTTAGTTGCTGAACATCTGATTTCACAAAGAATTTGTGGTATGAAGGAAAGCATACTGGTACCAGAGCAAACTCATGTTAGCCACGACTGTAGTACATGTGATCAGGTGACAAGGACATAGATAAAGATTTCGTCCTGGGGCTTCACTGACAGATGGGAGAGTTTGGATTAAATTGCTCAGTCTTTATATTCAGATAAAATATGTTGTTCGCAATGAGGAAGAAAGATTTTGATAAAATCAGCAAACTGGTCAGCATTTGCTCTATTGCCAAACCATATTCCTATTAAGAGATGACAAGGTCCTTCTCAAACACACTATAGAAGTTGTCCAAGAAGGCAAAAACTCCATTGGTCTCATCGTCTCTCGAATTTTCCAGGAATTTCCTGACTTTTTTTAATGATTGCTGACAGAACTTTTTCCTCCATAACATCCAAACTTGCCTTCCCTTTGTAGTAATCTACCAGCTGTCTATGTATCCATGTCTTGACAAATTCTCCATAGTTAGTAATGTGTTTCTAATAGTTATCAAAGTTTTCTTCTTCCAGTAGCATCTTCACTACAGTACATTGGAAAAACTTCCGGCTACTGTATTCATTGAGAATGGTGTTCATTATTTCCATTCCAAGTCTTTTCTGAACATAATCCTGGAGGGCAGGTTTGAGACATAGATCACCAAAATCCCTGGCCATATTTTGACAGGAAGCCTTCTCAAGATAACAATCTCTGAAATTGGAGAAACACTGAAACTTCAGTTTTTCCAGATGTTGATATGGATCGTTTTCTTTGGTACAATCTTCATGCATTTTCTCAAACTCCAAGCTGCCTCCCCCAAAATGCGAAGCTTCACATCCAATTTAAAGGAAGCACTAATGGGAAGCTTCTGAACATCCTGTTGCTGTGTATAATCAGTGAGAGGGTCCAACAACTCCCTGCAGCAGTAGGTTTCACTGGAATCTACTTTGGAAATGACCTTTTCTTTGATATAACTCTTGCACTTTTCTTTTATGTAAGCAGAGTCAGGATGAGCTCTACCCTCACAACTGGTGGTGAGTCATGGTGGGTTGTGGAAAAGAACTTCAGGGGCTGATCTCATTTGCATAGGCACACCCACCCTGCCTAGATGGTCACTTTGACTGCTGTAGGAGCCCCAGTGTCTCTGTTATTGGGGCAGGAATAAACTGTTGTTATCCTGATTATGTGAATCAAGGACAGTGGAACTGTAGTCGGGCTTTTGTTATGATGGAGGGACTCACCATCAACTAAGCAGCACTTGCTAGGCAAGGGTCATGGGTTCCAAAACCCAGTGAAGGGAGAGAGGCTGGGGATAGGTATTAATACCTGGTGGTATGGGTCCCTTGGTGAGGGCCTTACATGCTAATTGCACTTCCTCCTTTCTCCATTGTGGAATATTAGAGCTAATTTTGATTCTATTAGGAGCTTAGTTACAGGCTGCTGAGCTGAATTCACTTTGGGCCAATGGTGCACTAGCACTGAGGCTCCCCTACTACAAGCTGAAATCACAAAAGAGCTAAATTTACTAAGAGCTGAAATCACTGAGTGTTGTGTTATGTAGTGGGGGAGCCTGAAGATATATGGTGGAGCAGTTTGCAAGATGGCGAGCAGAGCAGTTTGTGGGACGGCTGGCAGAGCGGCTGGTGGAGCAGAGCAGTTTGTCGGATGCCTGGAGCAGCTCATGGTGGAGCGGAGCCCCATGGAGAGGTGGGACAATCAGCTTTGGACCATGTAAGGTGCCCCTTATCTCCACCCAGGTTGGGAGGTAAAACTCTGCAGATAAACTTTCGAACTCTGGGGCTGCCCTGACCAGGGACAGAGACTTTTGGGTCGCTGGACTTTTGGGACTTCGGGTGATTTTGGGTTGCTGGACTCAAGAACCAAAGGGAAAGGACATGCCCCAATTTGCTTGGGGTGGGTTTTTTGCTCATGGGTTGTGTTATGAATCTTGTTGGTGGTGTTTCCCCAACATAATGCCACATTGTTTCTCTCTGTTATTAAAAGGCTTTTTGCTACACTCAGACTCTGTGCTTGTGAGAGGGGAAGTATTGCCTCTTGGAGGCGCCCAGCGGGGGTGGTATATATTTGTCCCAGGTCACTGGGTGGGGGCTCGAGCCGGTTTTGCATTGTGTTATTGGAATGGATCCCCTAGATACTGAACCCGGCCCCTGTTGCTGCCAACTCTGATGGGCAGAAGGGTTACATTTATGATTTTAAAAGATTCTTCTGTTCTACTGAAACTTTGTGGTATGAAGCCCTGTGGCATGAACCTTTGTATTATGGATGTGAAATAATTCTTCCACTCCTCTATGAATTTTACTTAAACTTTGTAGTATTAACTGGTGTGGTAAAAAAAAATTTCTTAAACTTTGTGGTGTGAACCAGTGTGGGATGAGCCATTGCATTATGGCTGTGATAAATGTTTTCATAATATAGATCAAACTAAACAATAATTTAAAGATTAACTTTTGATTTTTCTTTGTAAAACACTTCATTCTATAACTCAGGCTTCCAGCTTCTTGTAGCTTCCCATGAACGGCACTTCCTCAGTTTTCCAGATCCTTTTTCAGCTAGAACTCCATAAGCTCCAATGCTTCTTCCCACATCTTTTCAAATTCTCTTGCCATTTTCTTATTGTCTAGTTTATGTTCTCATTTCCTGCAGCCTCTCAACCCTCCATCCAGAGGCGCCGAGTTCCCGAGTTCCCAGGGGGTGCTCAACCCTTGCTCTACCGAGGGCCCTGCCCCCACTCCACCCCTTCCCCAAGCCTCCACCACCACTCAACCTGTTCCAGCCCCAATTCTGCCCCTGCCCTGCCCCTACCCCGCCCCTTGCTACCCTGTTACACCTCTAACCCCCTCTTCCTGCCCACTCCTCCTCCACCCCCCTCCCTCCAGCACCTCCTGTACACCACTGAACAACTGATCGGCAGGTGGGAGGTGCTGGGAGGGAGAGGGAGGAGCTGATCTGTGGGCTGCCGGTGGGTGCTGCGCACCCCCAATTTTTTCCCATGGGTGCTCCAGCCCCAGAGCACCCACGGAGTTGGCGCTTATGACTCTGTCAATTTTACCTTGAATAATTTCCATGCACTGAGACTTGGCATTGTCTGTCTTGTATTGCACGATGTGAATTTGAATAGCATCCTCACACTTGCTAACTGAATAAGTTTCAAGTTCTTTTACGAGGCCCTTTAAACTCTCCAATATTTTTCAATCAGTTAGACGTGCTGTTTCACTTTCAAAATAGAGTTTTAAATGATCCAATATCATCTCTTCTCCCCACCTCAGTTTCTCAAGTGCCTCACTCTTCAGTTTGGTTAAGACTTTGGTGTCTAGTTTCTCTGGTGGCTGATTCTGAATGCAAATATCTTTTTCAGATACACAGAGATGCATCTCCTTGAGGAAATCCCATTCCCACTCTGCATTCCTCATAGAAATCACAGCCCAGTTCCTGCCGAAAGTTCTCTGCCACTTTCATGAGCGTCATGAAGGCTCCCTGTGTACATCGGCCACTGCTCACTGCAAACTGCAGGCCGAACATGGTGTTGAGGAGGGTGGATTTCCCAGTGCTCTGCATTCCCAGCACCGTCAGAACCAGCGTTCTGGACCTTCCCCCCAGCTTGGCTTAGAGCTCAGTCAGAACATCTGTCACCCACTGCAGTGGGATGTTGGCTGTCTCTCCACTGATCAGTTCCATGGGAAACCCTTCCAGCATCAGGTCAGCTGCTATGTCTAGGAGATGAATTAATTTCCTTTCACTTGTCAGTATTTTGACTTCTTTAACCATTGATCATTCAGCCTTGCAAAGCTGCCCGAACTCACAAATAAAATGCTCAATCCATAGGGAATCAGAAGAGATTAACATATCTAGTTCTGCTAGCGGTTGTGGGTTATTTTCTAAATATTCACAATTGTCTTTATACTCACGTCTGCCTTCAGACAGATTCTCTCTGGCAGTAGAATCCAGACTAAATTTAATCCATCTGAGGATGGAGTGCTTTTGCAGTGGAAGTAATAGTCCTATTCCATTAATGAATTTAGTCATTCCCCCCACGAAGGAGCATTTATTCTACTGTGTGTGGAACTCCAGTGATTTATCTTTCAGCTGACATTGATAGACTTCTGACGGGTTGTGCTCTTGCACCTTCGTTCGACACAGCTCTTTCTCCATTTTCCTACATTTTTCCAGAGATCCCCTAGGACTCTCACTTCTCTTGGTTATACTTTGCAACAGCTTTTATATGTCTAGTGACCCTTTTGCGCATTTTCTCACTCTCTAGCATTCTTCACTGTCCTCATCTACCCAGATTCCCAGGTCACACACTGTCACAGCCACGTTCTCCATATTCACTGTCTTGGGAGATGAGTTCATTATACGTCCTATGATGGATAGCATAATTTTCACAAAATCTGATTCATTTTTGTTATTGTCTTTCACCAACGCTTATGATAGTTCCCGTTTCAGTGCTGAAGCTAACCTCTTCAAAAATCCCAGTGTTTCCTTGTCTTTTTGAGCCTAGTGCTTGACGATGAAGCAGTGTTTAGTAGCTGATCCCCGCAGAGATGACAGCAGTGCATATTCTCTTTCACTGATGCTATCAGTTAAGAAGAACACTGCTGAGGAGACCTCTGTGAAAAACAAAACTGCAGCTGGTGTGACTTGATGCATCCATGATGATTTGTTACTATGATGAGCTCGCAGAAAAGATCTGAATCCTTGTTCCAACCAGGGAAATACCAGGAAATATCGATCAGCCCATCTGCGATTTCCCGAGGGACATTCCCAGAGTCCATATCCCGATGGATAAAGAAATTGTGGTGCTGCTGGGAGGGGCTGAGAACCTCATTGAGGAGTTTGGACTTGGAGAAGCTGCAGCTCCCCATCCACACAAAGGAAATGGTTGACATTACTGTGAGCACCAGGCTCTCCTCTCTGAACTCTCTGCTCTGTGCCAGTGAGTGCGGCCTCCACTTCCTCACAATGTCCCTCATGACCCACAGCAGTAGGGTGCCCTTGGGGGTGTCGAGGGCAGGCAGCAGCAGTGGGAGGGCAAAGTGACACATGGACATTTTGGACAGGATCTCCTGCTGTAGGAAACAGTCTGAGGCAAGCAGAACAGCACAGAGAAAGTTGAGAGGGTGCAGAGAATCACGGTTGTCGGTGTCACTTAGAGCAGTGCTACTCAAAGTGCCGGTTCGCGAGCCATCGGCTGCCGGTCTGCGTGCACATTGGAAAAAAAAAATTGCCGGTCCCCCACATCAGATAGCTTGAGAAGCACCGACTTAGAGGACATCTGGATGACAATACAATTTCTCTCTCATTCTCACTGCTTCCTGCATAATCAAGATCCACGTTCATAAGGCTTGTGTTTCTGGCAGCCCATTGTTGAGCATTACTATGTAGGGCATAAATGTCGAGCAAAAACGGATCTGACATACACAATCACTTGTTAATCTGTCTTTATCTTCTAGTAACTCTATCTCCGCAAATGTAAAATAATAGTTTAGCACAAATACATAGCTTTTACAGCTAACATAAACAACTGTAACCCCCCCTCCACCCCTTACCAAGAAGGGTGTGCCCCAAGAGACGAGACACCCCTTCAGGGCCCAATACAGAGTCCTGTACTGTACACTTCCCCAGCAGCAGGAGGGAGTCCTGCTTTTCTGAAGTCCAGGGTCCATATTCTGCTGCTCTCCTTTCTTCCCTGTGTCAGGATCCTGAACTCGACCATCTCATGGTCAGTGCCTCCCAGGTTCCCATCCACTTTTGCTTCCCCTACTAATTTTTCCCAGTTTGTGAGCAGCAGGTCAAGAAGAGCTCTGCCCCAGTTGGTTCCTCCAGCACTTGCACCAGGAAATTGTCCCCTACACTTTCCAAAAACTTCTGTCCATGTGCCACAGAACCAGGGCTCCCAGGGCTTCTGTGCATGCTTGAACGCAGCTATTAACACCTTCCAGCACAACACCACAATGCAGACAGGCCCCACCCTGTAAACACTGAACCCTAGTTCCTGCTTCTCCTCTCATGGACACCCCTTTAACCTGCCAGGGGAGCTGCTCCTCATTTACCTCACACCAGAATCAGGGCCAGGGACTCTCCATGACCCAGCTAGAGACTCAGTTTCCCTGAAATGAAAAGGAGCAGCTGTTGCGGATGGAGGCTGCAGGTGGCAACTGCATGGCTGTTTCAGGGTTCATGGCTTATCTGCTTTCACAGCCCTCCAGAGAGGTGACCCCACAACCTTCATTTGACTCTGCCACAGAAACTGATCTGTCACTCTCTACAAGGGTTTGGGGAGGAGAAGGACAGTTAACTTTGAACCTAGGAGTCTGACAGCACCGGGGGAGAGACTGGGTGAAGGAGCCACTTCTGAGCAGATGAGCAAGGGGGCTGTGTGTGGGGAGAACACGTGCCCCTGAGGGGTGATGAACTCACACCACTCCCATTGACTTGCAGGAGCTCAGCCCTCTCAGGATCTGGCCCACAGAAAAAAGTGTAATTAAGACACAACTTTAGAATGTTTTCCCTCCCCAACTCCTCATCTCTGCCTCATCGCAGCCATGTTTCCTCCGTTCCTGATCCCAGCACATGGCCCACCCTGTTTGCCCTTCCCTATGCCATACGCTCACAGCTTCTCCATTCCTATCAACTCACCCTCCATCCTCTGCTCTATCAAACGAGGCCTCTCCTCCACCCATCAGCTGATGGGCTATGAAATCCATTGAGATGTCCTGAGATGCCTGGCTCTCAGACTCACCAATACTGGCTCATTGTTTCCTACTATTCCCCATCAACCGCAGGCAGCTCTTGTCTCTGGTCTCACGCTTATGTTATGAGCTCTTTGGAGTAGGGACTGTCTTCTGTACAGTGCCTGGCACAAAGGGGTCCTGGTCTGTGACTAGGGCTCCTTGGCTCTGAGGTAATACACATGAATAATAATAATAATAGTAATAATTAATAAAACATCCCAATGCTGAGGTTACCATGAAACCAGGGAGAAGGGTTTCATTTGCTGCATCTTTCTCTAAGGGTTGTGAGCATCGAATGGATACCTGGTGCAGCCCAGGCTCCAGGGCGCTGCAGCAGCCGCTGGGGGAACTACAAGCTGTGCATGACAAACTGCACCATGTTGGGACAACTTCCTGGCTCCTGCTAGGTTCTTCCCAGCAGGAAGTTTCAGCTCTGACTGAAGCTAGCTGCATGAGGACTGTAATGCTGTTCTGTGTGTCTTTGCTCTGGGTCTGGTCTGAGGTGGACACATACTGACAGACAATGAGGAGCACACAGAGAAGCAACAGGCCCCGTTTCCCAATGCTGGGTAAAAAGCCACACAGAAGACTTACCCTACCTTGAACAAATGCTTACTGTGCCTTTCAGGTTCACCTCTTCCTGTTTTTGGCTGTTTCTGAGAAATGGTGTTTGTGACTCTTTCTGGTAAATAAGTCATTGTGCGGACACCTGCTCGTGGTTTGGTTACTGCACAAACCTCAGAGCGGTTTCCTCTCACAGCCTTGTGTGAACCCGGGATGGCTCACCTTCTCGTCACAACTTTCTGAAACAGTTACATCGGGAGAGAGCTTCTTATATCCATGCTGTGTGCACTATGGCCAACCCCAAGCATTTGTTCCTGTTTTCCTTTGAAATGTGCAGTGCAAACTGTCCTTGGAGAGGAGATCCCATTTTGCTCAATTTAAAGTATGTGGTTGTTAAATAACCAGGGCTTAATTTGTAGAGAAAGAAGTGCCAGGTCTGGAGCAACAATGATAATACCTGTTCTAGAACAAATGGTGCCCTCTGCATAGCATGAACTCACATGCACAGTATGTGACCTAAAAAGAAAAGGAGTACTTGTGGCAGCTTAGAGACTAACCAATTTATTTGAGCATAAGCTTTCGTGAGCTACAGCTCACTTCATCGGATGCATCTGATGAAGTGAGCTGTAGCTCACAAAAGCTTATGCTCAAATAAATTGGTTAGTCTCTAAGCTGCCACAAGTACTCCTTTTCTTTTTGCGAATACAGACTAACACGGCTGTTACTCTGAAACCTGTCAGTATGTGACCTGACACAAATTAAGCTCTTTATATGACTGGTTTCTGGACATTTGAACATCCCCGAGGTGCATAGTCGGTCAGGAATTCCTTAATTAACACTGCAGCCTCAGGACTTCATGGAATCCCTGCGAAGACAGATGACCATGTGGTGGATTAAGCAAGTCTTTAATTAATGGTAGATGTGTCATATAATGCAATTTTGTCACAACTTTTACTAGACTTTCCTCTTTGCGAACACTGGGCGGAGACCCAGTAACCATGGTAGAGAAGTAGATTTAAGTTTGCCTGATATTATACACATGGTGGAATTAAGTTGTACGTCTACCATCTTTGTGTGAAACGAGTGGGCCCATAAAAGAGTGCCAAGGCTGGAGTGCATTACATTTTGGCATTGACACCCCTTATTGTTTCAGCCAGTTTTCTGAGCAGGATATTGTTTTCACCTTAGTTGCTGAACATCTGATTTCACAAAGAATTTGTGGTATGAAGGAAAGCATACTGGTACCAGAGCAAACTCATGTTAGCCACGACTGTAGTACATGTGATCAGGTGACAAGGACATAGATAAAGATTTCGTCCTGGGGCTTCACTGACAGATGGGAGAGTTTGGATTAAATTGCTCAGTCTTTATATTCAGATAAAATATGTTGTTCGCAATGAGGAAGAAAGATTTTGATAAAATCAGCAACTGGTCAGGATTTGCTCTATTGCCAAACCATATTCCTATTAAGAGATGACAAGGTCCTTCTCAAACACACTATAGAAGTTGTCCAAGAAGGCAAAAACTCCATTGGTCTCATCGTCTCTCGAATTTTCCAGGAATTTCCTGACTTTTTTTAATGATTGCTGACAGAACTTTTTCCCCCATAACCTCCAAACTTGCCTTCCCTTTGTAGTAATCTACCAGCTGTCTATGTATCCATGTCTTGACAAATTCTCCATAGTTAGTAATGTGTTTCTAATAGTTATCAAAGTTTTCTTCTTCCAGCAGCATCTTCACTACAGTACATTGGAAAAACTTCCGGCTACTGTATTCATTGAGAATGTTGTTCATTATTTCCATTCCAAGTCTTTTCTGAACATAATCCTGGAGGGCAGGTTTGAGACATAGATCATCAAAATCCCTGGCCATATTTTGACAGAAGCCTTCTCAAGATAACAATCTCTGAAATTGGAGAAACACTGAAACTTCAGTTTCTCCAGATGTTGATATGGATCGTTTTCTTTGGTACAATCTTCATGCATTTTCTCAAACTCCAAGCTGCCTCCCCCAAAATGTGAAGCTTCACATCCAATTCAAAGGAAGCACTAATGGGAAGCTTCTGAACATCCTGTTGCTGTGTATAATCAGTGAGAGGGTCCAACAACTCCCTGCAGCAGTAGGTTTCACTGGAATCTACTTTGGAAATGACCTTTTCTTTGATATAACTCTTGCACTTTTCTTTTATGATTTTAAGAGATCCTTCTGTTCTACTGAAACTTTGTGGTATGAAGCACTGTGGTATGAACCTTTGTATTATGGATGTGAAATAACTCTTCCACTCCTCTATGAATTTTACTTAAACTTTGTAGTATTACCTGGTGTGGTAAAAAAAATTTCTTAAACTTTGTGGTATGAACCAGTGTGGGATGAGCCATTGCATTATGGCTGTGATAAATGTTTTCATAATATAGATCAAACTAAACAATAATTTAAAGATTAACTTTTGATTTTTCTTTGTAAAACACTTCCTTCTATAACTCAGGCTTCTAGCTTCTTGTAGCTTCCCATAAATGGCACTTCCTCAATTCTCCAGATCCCTTTTCAGCTAGAACTCCATAAGCTCCAATTCTTCTTCCCACATCTTTTCAAATTCTCTTGCCATTTCTTTATTGTCTAGTTTATGTTCTCATTTCCTGCAATCTCTCAACACTCCATCCAGAGGCACTGACTTCCCAAGTTCCCAGGGGGTGCTCAGCCCTTGCTCTACCCGGGGCCCTGCCCCCCACTCCACCCCTTCCCCAAACCTCCACCACCACTCAACCTGTTCCAGCCCCAATTCCGCCCCTGTCCTGCCCCACCCCGCCCCTTGCTACCCTATTACACCTCTAACCCCCTCTTCCTGCCCACTCCTCCTCCACCCCCCCTCCCTCCAGCACCTCCTGTACACCACTGAACAACTGATCGTCAGGTGGGAGGTGCTGGGAGGGAGAGGGAGGAGCTGATCTGTGGGCTGCCGGTGGGTGCTGCTCACCCCCAATTTTTTCCCATGGGTGCTCTGGGGCTGGAGCACCCACAGTGTCGGCGCTTATGACTCTGTCAATTTTACCTTGAATAATTTCCATGCACTGAGACTTGATATTGTCTGTCTTGTATTGCACGATGTGAATTTGAATAGCATCCTCACACTTGCTAACTGAATAAGTTTCAAGTTGTTTTATGAGGCCCTTTAAACTCTCCGATATTTTTCAATCAGTTAGACATGCTGTTTCACTTTCAAAATAGAGTTTTAAATGATCCAAAATCATCTCTTCTCCCCACCTCAGTTTCTCAAGTGCCTCACTCTTCAGTTTGGTTAAGACTTTGGTGTCTGATTTCTCTGGTGGCTGATTCTGAATGCAAATATCTTTTTCAGATACACAGAGATGCATCTCCTTGAGGAAATCCCATTCCCACTCTGCATACCTCATAGAAAGCTTGTTCATGTCTTCAACTACAAGGCTATTACCAATATTGAATCAATTTCCTTAAGTTAAGTATCCTCACACCTTCTTGTCAAGTGTCTAAATGGGCCATCTTGATTATCACTACAAAGGTTTTTTTCTCCTGCTGATAATAGCTCATCTTAACTAATTAACTAATTAGCCTCTCACAGTTTGTATGGTAACTTCTATCTATCTATTTTACTATATGTTGCATTCTATGCATCCGATGAAGTAAACTGTAGCTCATGAAAGCTTATGCTCTAATACATTTGTTAGTCTCTAAGGTGCCACAAGTACTCCTGTTGTTTTTGCGGATACAGACTAACACGGCTACTTCTCTGAAACCTGAAGGCTATTTCTGAAGCTGAAGATGAAGTTTTCATGTGCTACAGTATTTTACAAGCTCTTCACCATTCCATAAACTGTGGAGTGTCCAAAAGGGAATGGGTATAGGAAAGATGTGTGATAAATTCAAATAGATATTTGTTTAACTCATAAACACTTTTACTGTACCCTGGGTTAAAGGAAGCCATGGGAGGGAATCCATGCCACAGCCCAGGGATGTACCGATTGTGTTTCTCTCCATCATAGTCCATAATGTCACAAAATGCCATTTCCTGGTTTTGTTTTTCCATTTTTTTCTGCAGCTTTTGAGATTTCATTCAGCTGCTCCAAGAGGTGTTTCCTGTCCCTCAGGTTTTGTTCATGTGCAGATTCATCACTGGTTTCAGAGCAGCAGCCGTGTTAGTCTGTATTCGCAAAAGGAAAAGGAGGACTTGTGGCACTTTAGAGACTAACAAATTTATTTGAGCATAAGCTTTTGTGAGCTACAGCTCACTTCATCGGATGCATTCAGTGGAAAATACAGTGAGGAGATTTATATACACAGAGAACACGAAACAATGGGTGTTACCATACAAACTAAGGAGAGTGATCACTTAAGATGAGCAAATACCAGCAGGAGAGCGGGGTGGGGGGTAGAAAACCTTTTGTAGTAATAATCAAGGTGGGCCATTTCCAGCAGTTGACAAGAACGTGTGAGGAACAATGTGTGGGGGGGTAAACATGGGGAAATAGTTTTACTTTGTGTAATGACCCTAGGAGCCAGAGGGACCTGCCAGATGCTTCCTGGGAGCTGCCTCAGGTAAGCACCGCCGGGACTCTCCACCTCGCCCCCCGGCAGGTGCCTCTGTCTCTTAGGGGAGGGGTGGGCAGCCACTACGGTGGCCCACGAGACCCTCCTGCCTGGTTCTGGGGGCAGTCAGGGGACAGGGGAGGGGGGTGGATGGGGCAGGAGTCCCGGGGGGCAGGGGTGGGCAACGACCCCCTTGTGGGGTGAGGAGGGAACCCGTTGTTAAGATTTTGGGAGCTCATCACTGTGTTTGATGTTACCCTATTAGCATACATGTCAATTTGCTGTCATAGCGGCTTTGTGGTCGGACTATGTTCTGTGGGTGTTAGCTCTGTTCTGTGGGTAGCTGATGTCAGTATTCTGGACAAAATCCCCCTCTGGCATGATACTTTCAGTTTCCTATAACTTATGAGTTACCTAAGTTTATCTATAACCAAAGGTTGTGGACCTCAAGCCTCACACTATCTACTAAAGCCAGATCTTACAGGATAAAAGCCTGTAGGTTCCTTGCATCACTACTAAATATAATAAAGCAGAATAACAAAGCAATGAATATAATAGAGGTAAGCTGGCCCACTGGGCTACAGGTTAAGGGTCTGGCATAGCTGGTAGCTGTGAGCCTACAGTTGGACCAGGGTCACCTTCCCTTTTGGGGGACACAGGAGTATCTGACCCAGAGGGAAGCCCAGAGAGGGAAGTCCAGACGGAAGGTGAAGGGAGACTGGAGGGTCTGCCCACCTTTTGTAGGGAGGCTTTTTCCCAGGAGAAGGGTGAAAAATCTGCATTTAAAATACCAGACCCCTCTCCTGTGAATCAGGTTTTAGGGGAAGATTGGGGGTCAGATCTCCTGGAGGGGGGAGTCCATCAAGCTGACCTGTTGAGGGGAGAGAGTGGGATAACTGAGAGGATCTTACCGATCCAAAGCATTCCATTAAAGAATGTTATTCCTGCTACCCTTGTAAAAAATAACACTGTCTCTTCAAGGCTGGGGGGAGAAAAACTCTGCCTTTGGAAAGCTTCACAAGGGGGTGAGGTCCAAACCCAAAGAAATTCCAGAGGGGGGGGCCTAGGGCAGGCATGGTTGCAGTGCACCCTTTCCTTGCCAAAACGTCAAACACATGCCTGAATTAAAAGCCTTCTCCAAGGAGACAGAAGAATCTGCATCAGAGCCCCTACCAGGGTACACAAAGCAATTGAGAAATGCAATAGACACTAAACAAGCTAAATTGTGTGGACAAAGCCTGTCTGCCGAAGATTTGCTGTTAATCTTGTGTCTTTTTCTACTTCATCTATGGGTCAAGACAAAGGAGATAATATTCATGGTAAACTTTTAAAGATGCGGAACATACCTGATTTGTGGAAAAAATATTTTGTACACGCTTCGGATGGTGACAAAACAGTCCCAGAAGCATGTTGCTTTTCAGCTTATACCTGTAAACAGGCTGGAAGCTTGGCATAGCAGCAAAAGCAAAACAGGCCTATGCTGTTGTGTGGAAGGGGAAACTGAGGCACACAACCTCATGGCATTGGTGGCTAAATGCCAAGACACCTACACGTTAACAGATATTGCTGTCTGCATTGTGTTAGCAATACTACACCCCAACCTGTTTTCAGGCACCCGGGGACCAGGAACCCCAAACCTTGCTAGAACACCTATGAATGACATTGTATGGTTTAAAGGTAGTGAAAGGGGGTGTGACCAGAGACAAACAGGGATTTTACATGTACTGCCTCCACCATGAACAGCGTCCAGGTCTCTGCCAGTAAGTTGCGAAGGAGAGTGTGATGTTGCACCCCATAATGCTTTCTAGAAATATGCTTATGAGTGTAAATATGACATAACTGGAATATGTTTTATTCTAGATATGCCATATAACATATCTTTGCAAAGGTTATGTTCTACTGAATGTATTCACCCTATTCGTATGCATCTATTATTTTTATATCTGAAGTTATGAGCGTTGGCTCTATGCTTGCATTTAAAGTGTTTGCTGTAGGAAGCACCTAAGGCAGATTTGGTCAACATAGTCTGAAGGGGTTATTCAAGTAATTGGGAGTACTTGGATAACAGTGGACCTTGAGAGACGCCAATCCACATCTGAGCTTTCCTGGGAATGTTCAAACTAACTTGTAAACAATGGCGTCGGCCTGTAAAGAACTGAGTCATGCATGGACATGTGACTTGCCCATGTGACTCCAAAACTCCATCTTGTAGCTGATATTCTGCACAGGAGAACACAAGAGAGAGACTATAGAAGGCCCTGGGAAACCCCTCCATTTTATCTTCAGCTGGCTCAAGAGATGCCTGAAAGAAACTGGAACAAAGGACAGTAACTATGGGGGTGTGAGTGATTGCTGGACCCAGACTAGGAAGAAATCTAGTCTGTCAGAGAAGCTTATTGGAGCATCTCTGAGGGTGAAATTTACCTGCATTTAGTTTCTTACTGTAGTAGGCTTAGACTTGCATGTTTTTTTTTGTATTTGCTTGGTAACGTACTTTGTTCTGTGTGTTATTACTTGGAAACACTTATATCCTACTTTTTATATTTAATAAAATCACTTTTTGCTTATTAATTAGCCCAGAGTATGTATTAATACCTGGGGGGAGCAAACAGCTGTGCATATTTCTCTATCAGTGTTATAGAGGCTGAATAATTTGAGTTTACCCTGTATAAGCTTTATATAGAGTAAAACAGATTTATTTGGGGTTTGGATCCCATTGGGAACTGGGTATCTGGGTGTTGGAGACAGGAGCACTTCTTAAGCTGTTTTCAGCTAAGCCTTCAGTTTTTGGGAACGTGGTTTGGACCTGGACCTGTGTTTGTAGCAGGCTAGTGCGTCTGGCACAACCAGGCAGGGTACTGAAGTCCCAAGCTGCCAGGGAAAATGGGCTTAGAGGTAGTCTCGGCACATCGGGTGGCAGTCCCAAGGGGGTTTCTGTGACCCAACCCGTCACAATCACATAGTAGAGCAGAATCTGTGCACAGCGGTTTGCTTTGAGACACTGGTCGTGATTTTAAGTGAGTTTTGGGTGTGGTTTCTGTGACCCAACCCATCATACATCTACAAAAAGGCTTTGAGCGCATAAGGGAGGCAGGACTAACTGTTAAGGCTAAAAAGTGTCAAATAGGGCGAAACAGAGTGACTTACCTTGGACACCAGGTGGGTCAAGGAACTATCAACCCCCTACAGGCCAAAGTAAATGCTATGTTAAGTGGCCTGTCTCAAAGTCAAAGAAACCGGTCCAATCCTTCTTAAGTTTGGCTGGATGTTACAGGCAATTTGTACCTCACTAGAGCCAAATTGTCACCCCACTGACAGACCTGACCAAAAAGAAACAGCCAAATGCAGTTCAGTGGACTGAAAAGTGTCAGAAGACCTTTAACCAGCTTAAAGCGACACTCATGTCTGACCCTGTGCTAAGGGCCCCAGACTTTGACAAGCCGTTCCTAGTAACCACAGATGCACCTAAGCGTGGTGCGGGAGCAGTTTTAATGCAAGAAGAACCAGATCAAGAATTCCATCCTGCTGTGCAGGGCCGTCCCTAAACATTTTTGTGCCCTACGCAGCCCCTCCATGGGGTGGGAGCAACCTCAGGCCTCCGTGGGTGGGGGGCTGGCCCCAGGCCTCTGTGGGGAGGGAGCAGGTTTGGGGGGCAGGGGTGAAACTGCCCCCCAGCACTCACCGGCAGAGCGGAGCAGGCTGGGGCTGGGTTGCTCCATTTCCTGTTGCCCGGTGAGTGCAGGGAAGGCCCAACCCCACACTCATGAGGCGGCGGGAAGTAGAGTGACCCAGCCCCAGCCCACTCCATTATGCTCTCCTGGCTCCCAGCCTTGGGATTTGGGGGGAAGGGGGAACCTATGTTGGGAGCCAGCGGGTGGAGCAGGCTAGGGCCAGGTTGTTCCACTTACCGCCACCCGGTGAGTGCAGGGCAGTCCTCAGGGGAAGGAGTGGAGTGGGGACAGGGCTGGAGTGGAGCAGGGGAGGAAAGAGGAAAGGTGGGGTCAGAGCAGGGATGGGGACCATGAGGAAGAGGTGGAGCAGGGTCGGGGGCTGCTTTTCTGGCTGGCTCAGCCAGCCAGGGCATCAGGCTGGCTGCTGGAGCAGCACGCAGCTGTGTAGGGCACCAGGAAATTTGGGGCAATTTGGTGCCCCAAATTTCCTGGTGCCCTACATGGCTGCGTACTTTGCGTATGGGTAGGGGCAGCCCTGCTGTCGTCTTTCTCATCAAAAAACTGTCTGAGAGGGAAAGCCACTGGTCAATCACAGAGAAGGAATGTTATGACATTGTGTATGCTCTGGAGAAGCTACACCCATACGTTTGGGGATGGCATTTCCACCTCTAGACCGACCATGCTGTGCTGAAGTGGCTTCATAGCGTCAAGGACAATAACAAAAAAAAACTTCTTTGGTAGAGTTTCTCTCTCCAAGATTTTGATTTTGAAATACAACACATTTCAGGAGCTTCTAATGAAGTGGCTGATGCATTCTCACATGAAAGTTTTCCAAAATCAGCTGGTTAAAATCATCCTTGAAATTTAGAAATCACAGCCAATGTGGAACAGGCTGTCCAGCACCGTCTGTGATTTGGGGGGCATCATGAATATAGAGGGAAGAGTAGCAACTTTATGTATGCTTGGCAGCTGTACTGGATTGCCTTACCTGTAAAGGGTTAAGCAGTTCAAATAACCTAGTTGGCACCTGACCAGAAGGACCAATGAGAAAAGAAGATACTTTCAAATCTGAGGGGGGGGGGGATTTGTTTGTTGTTCTGTGGGTTGTTCACTCTCCGGATGGAGGGAGAAGCCAAGTAGGTTAAATATCTCCTGAAAATATACCTGGAATAATCTAAAACCACAGAAACTGTGAGTAGGGCAAGGAAATGTGTTAGGTTATCTTTTGTTTTGTCTTGTGAATTTTACTATGCTCCAGAGGTAGTGTCATTCCTGTTTTTGTAACTGTGAAGCTGAGCACAGAGGGGAATCCTCTGTGTTTTAAATCTTTTTATTTCCCTATAAAGTTACCGTCCATCCTGATTTTGCAGGTGTGATTCTTTTACATTTTTTCTTTATAAATAAAGTTCTTCTTTTAAGAACCTGATTGATTTCAGTGTCCTGAAAACAAAGGTTCTGGTCTGTGCTCACACTCCTAAGGCAACTGGTTGGTATTTTTATTCTCAAGCCTCCCCAGGAAAGGGGGTGAAGGGGCTTGGGGAGATATTTTTGGGGGGATAGGGATTCTAAGTGACCCTTCCCTGAATTTTTGTGTAAATCACTTGGTGGTGGCAGCAATATACCATCCAAGGACAAGGAAAGGAATTTGTGCCTTGGAGAAGTTTTAACCTAAGCTGGTAGAATATAAATTTAGGGGGTCTTTCATGCGGGTCCCCACATCTGTACCCCAGAGTTCAGAGTGTGTGTGGGGGAACCCTGACAGCTATGGAGGGAGGCTTTGAAAAAGCACTTTAATGGTCAGCCATAGTGAAGGACAGTATTGGACTGTGCTCTGGCCCTGATGGTTTGGGGGTTGTTAGGAGTTGTGTAGTGCTTGGTGTACATTTATTAATATTACACTGTGTCTTATACTGAACCTATGCATTATGTGGTACATTTACACTTATGACTCAGTGTTTTGCTGAACCTAAGAGTTCTGTGGTGTATGCATTTACAATACTGGGTGCTTTAAGTACCACTATGCATCTTGCAGTATGAACATAAGAATGGCTGTACTGGGTCAGACCAAAGGTCCATCTAGCCCAGTATCCTGTCTTCTGATAGTGGCCAATGTCAGGTGCCCAAGAGAGAATGAACAGAACAGGTAATCATCAAGTGATCTATCCTCTGTTGCTCATTCCCAGCTTCTGGCAAACAGAGGCTACGGACACCATCCTTGGCCATCCTGGTTAATAGCCATTGATGGACCTTTCCTCCATGAATTTATCTAGTTCTTTTTTGAAAGCTGTTATGGTCTTGGCCTTCACAACATCCTCGGACAAGGAGTTCCACAGGTTGACTGTGCGTTGTGTGAAGAAATACTTCCTTTTATTTGTTGTAAACCTGCTGCCTATGAATTTCATTTGGTGACTCCTAGTTGTTGTGTTATATGAAGTAGTAAACAACACTTCCTCATCTACTTTCTCTACACCAGTCATGATTTTATAGACCTCAATCATATCTCCCCTTAACTGTTTCTTTTCCAAGCTGAAAAGTCCCAGTTTTATTCATCTCTCCTCATACGGAAGCTGTTCCATACCCCTAATCATTTTTGTTGCCCTTTTCTGAACCTTTTCCAATTGCAATAGATCTTTTTTGAGATGGGGCGACCACATCTGCACACAGTACTCAAGATGTGGATGTACCATGGATTTATATAGAGTCAATATGATATTTTCTGTCCTATTATCTATCCCTTTTTTCATTATTCCACACATTCTGCTTGCTTTTTTGACTGTTGCTGCACACTGAGTGGATGTTTTCAGAGAACTATCCACAATGACTCCAAGATCTCTTTCTTGAGTGGTAACAGCTAATTTAGACCCCATCATTTTATATGTATAGTTGGGATTATGTTTTCCAATGTGCATTACTTTGCATTTATCAGCATTCAATTTCATCTGCCATTTGGTTGCCCAGTCACCCAGAGAAGGGTTTTTTCCGATTGATTTAGTCAAACCAACTTCTCCAAGAGGTGGCAGCTAGGTTGGCGGAAGAATTCTTCTGTCAACCTAGTTTCACCCATACCGGAGGTTTCTGGCATATGCCACTGAGACAAATTTTAAACCTCAGGTCTTTGTGTGTTCCTGGAGTCTCCAAATTTGAGAAAAGCACCAGAGGTGATTGTCACTTTGTTGAGCTTGACACTGTAGCAACAGGAGCTGAATCCATGGTAGTTAAATAAAAAAACCACAAAATTAAATTTAAATGTTAAAAAGTTGCACCATGCCAACAGGAGAAGCCTCCCCGTTGGTGTCTTCCTTGAAGTGCTACAGCGGTGCAGATGTGCCACTGCAACGTTTTAAGTGAAGACCTGCCCTCGGCAACTCTTGTAACATCACACTTCTAAATTCTCCTCTAGACAACGGCATAGAGGGACAATTTAAAACTCAACGTACTTAGCTATTTAAAGGTATCCATAAACGTAAACTGGTGAAGTACGAAGCAGCCCATTTGGTGATACCTTTTGACTGGGGGCATATGTTGTTGGTGCTCCAGGATCTGCATAGGCTGTCTTTTAGTTTCTAGGTGGCATTTTAAGTGTCCTAAATAGCTTTCAACCTGTCTGCTTGAGCAGTATAGTCAATCCCAAGCATTCAAAAAACCATGAGTCAGGTTCCAGAATATCATGAGATTGGCTTAAAAACCATGAGCTTTTAAATATACCTTATGTATTGACAAGTTTCAGAGGGGTAGCTGTGTTAGTCTGTTTCAGCAAAAAACAATGAGGAGTCCTGTGGCACCTTACAGACTAACAAATTGACTTGGACATAAGCTTTCATGGGGTGGAACCCACTTCGTCAGATGCATATATATTGCATATTGTATATATTGAGTATTTTTTATTTGTCTTCTATTTTTTGAGCATTTATGGTGCACTTTGGTCATGTTTTCAAGCTGTTCTTTGCAACCATGAGTACTAGAACCTTACTTTAAAAAAAAAAAAGAAAGAAAGCTGAGATTCTCACTGAATCATGTGTCCAGAAGCTTAAGCTTAAAGAAAAGCAGTAAATATCATGAGACTTACAATGCAATCATAAGAGTTGGCAACACTGTTTGAGAGATGCCTCTTTCTTAATGCCATACTTCCACAGTCACAATCAGCTGAGGGCTTTCAACTGAATCTCTCTCAGTATAAAGGGGAAGGGGCTACTGGCTGGTCATTCTCCAAAAGGGCCCCTCTCTTGTGGAATGCCTTCCCCCAAGGTCCAAAACAGCCCCGGTCTGCAGACCTTCTGGGTACTCTGCAAGCTTGTCTGTTTGAGCAGCCACAGAGGGAGGACTGAAGCAGTTGAGGGTGGGATTTCTGTCTGGTGGAAGAGTGAGAAGGGGGTTTTAAGATGACTGGGTGAAATGACTGGTGATTGGCTGGCTACTGCTCTGAACAATTTGTTTTGTAATTCCCGTGTTTGTATTTGTACATGTATGTTCAAGGCCCCAGAAGTTTGGTTGGTGCTCCTCGGTGTGGAGTTTCTTTTAGACCAAAATCATTCTGCAGTGATAATACCTTTGTATATACACTTCTAAAGTACATTGGCATGTTGTTTTCAGCCTTACCATAGTGTCAATGCAAGTCTAATTTCCTGCCCATTCCTTCCCTTAGGACTCTTTCAGGATTATTGCTTCCCAGATTTCTCCCTCCCATTGATTGTGTGTGCTCCCATTCCCCCATTACTCCCCCAGATATATTAATTGCATTTTTCAGGTTAAATTCTGTTTAAAGTGCTGCCAATTCTTGAGATTTTTTTGCGAGTTGACAGGACTTTGGCCAGGCTAGACCCCAGTCTCACTAGGACACAAGAAGCTCCAGCCCTCTAGGCAGTTTGAGCAGCCTCATTGCCTCATGGGTCAGAGGAGACATAGCTCTTTCCTTCCAGCTCCCCTCATCAATAACCACCTGAAGTACAGGAGAGGAAGGAACAGGGGGCAGCTAACGAGCCCAGAAGTTCAGGGCAGCCCCGTTCCCTCCTTCGCTCCTGTGAGCAATAGGTACAGGACGGTACCTCTGCTTCTCCCTCTTCCCTCCCTGCAGCACCTGGCCTGGGAAGGAGGTGAGAGGTTGAAAAGCCTCTAGACAAACAGGGCTGAGACTGGGGAGACTGAATTGATGCGGGGGCAGAACTGATGGGGTGGGGGCAGAATTAATTCTGGACAGAGAATGGCAAATGAGGGGGTGAGAGCTCCTGCAGCAGGGGGCCAAAAATCACCTCACCCAATAGCTTTGGGAGAGTGGGTAACACTAATTGTCTCTCATGCACACTGGGGATGGGCAGGGAAATTCAGAAATCAAAAGACCAGAGTACACACATAATCTATTTTTAAAAATCTCATCATTTTCTGGAGTCAAACTCAAGATTTTTGAGCTCTTCAGGTTTTCAATACTGTGTCCATTTCCCCCATATCTTGGTTCCTTCTCCCACCCAATACTTCCCTGTCACTGTCCTCCCTGAGTGTTGTATTGTTTCTTTCCACCTCTGCTCCTTTGTCCCCCTCCTCCACTGACAGTTATGGTGACATTATTCCCCATATTCTTCATAAAAATATGCTTATGATATGAATACGGCATAACTGAGGTGTATTTTATGCAAGAGGGGTCATGCGAGGTATCATTGGAAAGGTTGTGATTTACTGAATAAGATTATCCTATTTGTATTCTTGTATCACTCCTGTATTTGGAGTTAGGAATATTGACTATGTAACAATTACAGCTGTGTGTGTACTTGTGGGATGAGCACCAGACGGTAGGCAATCAGCCTGGATGGGCCATTAGGACGGACAATAGGTCATTGACGATACTAATCTCCAGCCTTCCTGAGAAGCATCCTGGGATGCTGTCTTGACACTACAAGGTCATGTGATCCTATCACCTGGTACAGGATCCCATCTTGAGCTGGTATTTTTCCACTGCAACGGGGTGGGCTAGGAAACAAAAGATTCTTGCCATGTGTAAATCCTATTTAAGGCTGGGGAGTGAGTTAATCTTGGCTCTTCTCCACTGCCTCCCCACCCAAGAAGGAACACTTCTGAAAACACCTGAAGAAACAAAGGAACTAAGCTGGGGAAGGTAGGGGGTGAGCCCAGGTGAGACAGATCAGCCTGTAGAAGGAATCCCTGGAGATTTAAGCTGAAAACAGTGCAGTTTACCTTCAAGAAACTCTGCAACCTGCTTAAAACAACATTCAGTGTGAGAAATTATTATTTGTAACCAAAAAGAAAAGGAGGACTTGTGGCACCTTAGAGACTAACCAATTTATTTGAGCATAAGCTTTCGTGAGCTACAGCTCACTTCATCGGATGCATACTATGGAAACTGCAGAAGATCTTTTATACACACAAAGCATGAAAAAATACCTCCTCCCACCCCACTCTCCTGCTGCTAATAGCTTATCTAAAGTGATCACTCTCCTTACAATGTGTATGATAATCAAGTTGGGCCATTTCCAGCACAAATCCAGGTATTCTCACACACACCCTCCCCCCCCCCCCCCACACACAAACCCACTCTCCTGCTGGTAATAGCTTATCTAAAGTGACCACTCTCCTTACAATATGTATGATAATCAAGGTGGGCCATTTCCAGCACAAATCCAGGGTTTAACAAGAACGTCTGGGGGGGCGGGGGGTTAGGAAAAAACAAGGGGAAATAGGTTACCTTGCATAATGACTTAGCCACTCCCAGTCTCTATTCAAGCCTAAGTTAATTGTATCCAATTTGCAAATGAATTCCAATTCAACAGTTTCTCGCTGGAGTCTGGATTTGAAGGTTTTTTGTTGAAGAATTGCAACTTTCATGTCTGTAATCGCGTGACCAGAGAGATTGAAGTGTTCTCCGACTGGTTTATGAATGTTATAATTCTTGACATCTGATTTGTGTCCATTTACTCTTTT
This sequence comes from Chelonia mydas, assembly GCF_015237465.2. NCBI lineage: Eukaryota > Metazoa > Chordata > Testudines > Cheloniidae > Chelonia > Chelonia mydas. Next base: position 7,175,769 of record NC_051246.2, on the reverse strand, counting down.
ACGTAGAGACTGTCCAGTTTGACCAATGTACATGGCAGAGGGGCATTGCTGGCACATATCACATTGGTGGATGTGCAGGTGAACGAGCCTCTGATAGTGTGGCTGATGTTATTAGGCCCTGTGATGGTGTCCCCTGAATAGATATGTGGGCACAGTTGGCAATGGCTTTGTTGCAAGGATAGGTTCCTGGGTTAGTGGTTCTGTTGTGTGGTATGTGGTTGCTGGTGAGTATTTGCTTCAGGTTGGGGGCTGTCTCTAGGCAAGGACTGGCCTGTCTCCCAGGATTTGTGAGAGTGTTGGGTCATCCTTCAGGATAGGTTGTAGATCCTTAATAATGCATTGGAGGGGTTTTAGTTGGGGGCTGAAAGTGACGGTTAGTGGCGTTCTGTTATTTTCTTTGTTGGGCCTGTCCTGTAGTAGGTGACTTCTAGGAACTCTTCTGGCTCTATCAATCTGTTTCTTCACTTCCGCAGGTGGGTATTGTAGTTGTAAGAATGCTTGATAGAGATCTTGTAGGTGTTTGTCTCCGTCTGAGGGGTTGGAGCAAATGTGGTTGTATCGCAGAGCTTGGCTGTAGACGATGGATCGTGTGGTGTGGTCAGGGTGAAAGCTGGAGGCATGTAGGTAGGAATAGCGGTCAGTAGGTTTCCGGTATAGGGTGGTGTTTATGTGACCATCGTTTATGAGCACTGTAGTGTCCAGGAAGTGGATCTCTTGTGTGGACTGGACCAGGCTGAGGTTGATGGTGGGATGGAAATTGTTGAAATCATGGTGGAATTCCTCAAGGGCTTCTTTTCCATGGGTCCAGATGATGAAGATGTCATCAATGTAGCACAAGTAAAGTACGTGCGATAGGGGACGAGAGCTGAGGAAGCGTTGTGCTAAGTCAGCCATAAAAATGTTGGCATACTGTGGGGCCATGCAGGTACCCATAGCAGTGCCGCTGATCTGAAGGTATACATTGTCCCCAAACGTAAAATAGTTATGGGTAAGGACAAAGTCACAAAGTTCAGCCACCAGGTTAGCCGTGACATTATCGGGGATAGTGTTCTTGACGGCTTGTAGTCCATCTTTGTGTGGAATGTTGGTGTAGAGGGCTTCTACATCCATAGTGGCCAGGATGGTATTATCAGGAAGATCACCGATGGATTATAGTTTCCTCAGGAAGTCAGTGATGTCTCGAAGGTAGCTGGGAGTGCTGGTAGCGTAGGGCCTGAGGAGGGAGTCTACATAGCCAGACAATCCTGCTGTCAGGGTGCCAATGCCTGAGATGATGGGGCGCCCAGGATTTCCAGGTTTATGGATCTTGGGTAGTAGATAGAATATCCCAGGTCGGGGTTCCAGGGGTGTGTCTGTGAGGATTTGATCTTGTGCTTTTTCAGGGAGTTTCTTGAGCAAATGCTGTAGTTTCTTTTGGTAACTCTCAGTGGGATCAGAGGGTAATGGCTTGTAGAAAGTGGTGTTGGAGAGCTGCCGAGCAGCCTCTTGTTCATATTCCGACCTATTCATGATGACAACAGCACCTCCTTTGACAGCCTTTTTGATTATGATGTCAGAGTTGTTTCTGAGGCTGTGGATGGCATTGTGTTCTGCACGGCTGAGGTTATGGGGCAAGTGATGCTGCTTTTCCACAATTTCAGCCCGTGCACGTCGGCGGAAGCACTCTATGTAGAAGTGCAGTCTGCTGTTTCGACCTTCAGGAGGAGTCCACCTAGAATCCTTCTTTTTGTAGTGTTGGTAGGGAGGTCTCTGTGGATTAGTATGTTGTTCAGAAGTATGTTGGAAATATTCCTTGAGTCAGAGACATCGAAAATAGGATTCTAGGTCGCCACAGAACTGTATCATGTTCGTGGGGGTGGAGGGGCAGAAGGAGACGCCCCGAGATAGGACAGCTGCTTCTGCTGGCCTGAGAGTACTCTGAAACCTATTTGTAACCAGTATTCTTTAGTGTATTAAGCTTAGTTTGTGTGTTTTGTTTTATTTGCTCAGTAATCTGCTTTGTTCTGTTTGCTATCTCTTATAGTCACTTAAAATTTACCTTGTGTAGTTAATAAACTTATTCGTTGTTTATTCCAAAGCCCATTTTGTGCAATTCATAACTGGGGTTGGGGGGGAAGCTGTGCGTATCTTCCTCCATATTGAGGGAGGAGGCGAATTTCATGAGCTTGCACTGTATAAATTTCTATACAGCACAAGACAATATAATTTGGGGTTTACATTCCATAGGGTGTGTGCACCAGAGCACTGGGCAACTCCCCAAGCTGAGCCCTCCCACACAGAGCTGATTGCAGACTCTTGTGTGATTCTACAGGTAGGCGTGTCCCTACCTGTGTGTGCTGGAAGGGGGCTGACACAGCAGCACAAAGGCAGGGGTCAGGCTGGTAGGACAGGTGGGCTCAGTGGGACCCCAGCACATCAGGTAACATCCTGGAAGGGGGAGTCCATCCCATCACAGTTATGCTGCTCGCTGCCCCTGATAAGCCCCTTTCCTCCAAGCTGCTCTGCTTTACTGTGTATCAGAGTAGCAGCCGTGTTAGTCTGTATTCGCAAAAAGAAAAGGAGTACTTGTGGCACCTTAGTCTCTAAGGTGCCACAAGTACTCCTTTTCTTTTTACTGTGTATGACATTGGCCCCAACATCTGGAGATTATTAGGGCACCTCGGTCATGTCCTCTCTCCCCAACTATATCCCATAGTCTGTAGCTTGTGGACTCGACTGCCAGGAGCACAGCGGAACACTCAGTACCCAGTCTCTTACTATACTATACACCTGAGATTTAATTTCGTTTCCTTCCCTTCATCCCCCACCTTCTCTTCTGGTCAACTTTGTTGTAATGGATCTAAGAACTGTCAGCATATTAGCATATAGTATCCTACTCCAGTTTTTGAAAGGGATCAGATGGGTTATTTGTGGGGAAATGGGGGGATAGCATTGGAGATTTCAAATGACTTGCACAGCCCTAGCTTGGATCAAGGTGGGGAGCCAAAAGAGAGATGGGTGGGGTTACTGTGAGCTGTGCATGAGACGTTTAGTTTCAGTTTTACTCTCTTGGCCTGACTCCAAGTTTGGACTAGTTTTTAGCCGAGTCTTTGCAGAGGCAGAAGCAGTTTCCTGATGCTCCGCTGGCTGGTTTGCTAAGGTGCCATCTGAAGAGACAGCATGGAGAAGTCGCTGAAAGCTTCCCTGCTGGAGACTCAGGAGAAGCTGGGAGAAGGTGAGTTTGAGCATTTCAACTGAAAACTGACAGAAAGCAAAATGGAAACAAATTATAACAACATGCCCTGGGACCAGCTGGAGACAGGCTGCCCCATGGATGTTACCAAATGGCTGATCAACTATTATGGAGCCAACTATGGGGTGAAGGTGGCTGTGGGTGTGCTAACAGCACTAAACCAGGTAATAAATAAGACACAGAAAGGAGCTCTGTCCCATCCCTATGGGGAATCCCACTTCATTTCTTTCCCTGTAACAACACTGCTTATTAATAGCTGCGTTTATATATGTCCATGATAGTGCTAGAAAAGGAATGTTTTCCCATGACTTTGAAACAGTAGATATTATATACAAATCTTTGTTTATCACTTTGGTTCATTGTTCAACCTAAATAATTCAAGTTTTACTTCCATTTCTCTTTTCTCCTCCCCTCCCCATATTCTCCAGATGTAAGAATTACAGTTGGCTCCCTTGTAGCTATTTTTTAAAAATGTTATCAATCAAGTGATGATCCTTATTGATCTATCTGTGGGGTTTTTCCCCAAAATCTTTTTTAAAATTCCAAGAATTAGTCCAAGGATACATTGAATGAGAAAGGAGTCAAATAGAGAAAATGCCAGGTTTATGGTGATTAGGTTAAATAGTTACCACAAGAAAATGAAAAACACCTGATCGAAGTTTTAAAGAAAATGTATAAAGTCAATGGCTTGTCTGAGGAGTGCTCGGGAGGGGGTGAGGAACTGTGCAACCAAAGAGATGCTAGAAAGCATTCTGTCTGGGCACAACAGAAGTGGGATGAAGTGGGAATGTTCTTAATGTTTTCTCTGAATGCTGTGTGGGTGCCTCAGTTTCCCCTATGCATTTCTCAAGTGTCTAGATAGTGGGATAAGGGTGTGTGATTGTTGCAGACCCCTAGAGGGCCAGTGTGATGCCGTCTGCACAGAGAATGGCCGGCACCCTGTCTCCTGGTAACTGATGGCCGGGGCCCCTCCCCTGCAAGGTGCCAACTGAAGGTGCTGGAGAACAAAGAGATTGGGTGGCCTCCTGGCCCAGGGAAAGAGACAAAGGCCAGAGGAGGGGCTGGAGGGAGTCTCAGTTTGGAGCTGGCTTGGGAAACGGAGGGAGGCCCAGCACCGGGGTCTGGGCTCTCTACCCCCCAAGATGGGTCCTGTTTTCTGTACCTATAAGCTCAGTTTTGGACTGAATTTCTGTTGTCCAATAAACCTTCTATTTTACTGGCTGGCTGAGAATCATGGTGACTCGCAGGAAGTGGGGGGTGCAGGGCCCTGACTCCCCCACACTCTGTGACCAGATGTAAGGAGAATGACTATGGGAACTTTTCAACATTCCTTATAGCTTTTACAAAAAAACAGTCATTGTGGCAGGCATGCGGGTATGAGACCACAGTTGTCATCTATCAGTCCAAGCCTCCTCAGGGAAAAGGCATTTTTTTGTGGAAATTAGCTGGCCATGCAGTTTGGCTGCCACAGCAGCACTAGTTATGTATTGAACATGGCTCCTGTTCATATGGGTTTGGTAGGTAGCAGGAGGAGTCATTCTTAGCCCCCTTCACTCCTCCCCCCGCAGCACATTTGCATAAAAGCAGCTAGAATTTTGCACATTATGGGCCTGATTCATAGTCCATTGCAGTCAGAGGCTCCAGTTGAAAAGAACAGGCTTTGGAGCAGGCCCCTTATAATCAGGGAATACATGACTTAGGGATATTTTCAATCATCATGAGTTAGTAACTCATCCTAAAATTCAGTGGGATTATTTGTTGCATCCTTCTGCCTGTAAAGCCAGATTCCTTAGAGAGTGAGTTTCTTGGATCAGGGACTGTCTTTCTTAAGTGTCTGGAAACCACCTACCACAAAGAGGTGCAACTGCAAGTAAATAATAAATAATTATAATTACCTTGAGTCAAGCTGCTCAGGAGTTTGGCTTGTTAGAATACATCCTGATGAAACTGACTAGAGATCTGGGAGCAACTGCTTCATTAAAGGTGTAAATTTATCACATGACTGTAAATTGTCACGACTATCACCTCCCCATATATGATATAAAATAGCTTATAAATAAAACATTTATTTTAAGATATATTTTAAGGTATTTTAAGATATAGTTAAAGGACTATCATCAATTAATAAACCTCCTTTCATAGTACCCTTGTAATTGTTGCCTTACTCACTAGTGTTTTCCAGGAGTGGCTTTTGAGTTTAAAAAAAAAAAAAGTTTGATTATATCCAAACCAAACTTTCCAGTTGGAACATTTCAGTCAAAAGTTTAGACCTGGTCTTTTGTAAAAGGTACGAATGGGGTAAATCTATCATTGCCTATCATGAGCTTCATCCAGTATAATTCTGAGCTATGAGTAACTGCATATATGTTTTGAGAAAGAAATGTGTCCATATTAGAAAGAAAAAGTTTTTGGCTGAAAGCTAAAGTATTTACTGCTCTATCTTGTCTTACATTTAGAAAGTCCCTGCCCCAAACAGCTGACAATCTTTCTGTTCTGCTTCAAATGGAGGTCTTAGATATTGTGTGTGGCGGGGAGAGGGAATCATGAGAATCTTTTATAGTGAGGCAATCTAAATATAGGGTTTGTTACTAGCTCCCTCTATAACTTGTCTCACAATTATCGTCACTATGTGTACACACAGATTACATTCATGTAATATTAAGGTTACAATTTTTAATAAAGTCGAGAAATGCTAAAGTTAAGATTCTCATATTAACCTTTGGTTTCAGAGTAACAGCCGTGTTAGTCTGTATTCGCAAAAAGAAAAGGAGTACTTGTGGCACCTTAGAGACTAACCAATTTATTTGAGCATAAGCTTTCATAAGCTACAGCTCACTTCATCGGATGCATACTGTGGAAAGTGTAGAAGATCTTTTTATATACACACAAAGCATGAAAAAATACCTCCTCCAACCCCACCCTCCTGCTGCTAATAGCTTATCTAAAATGATCACTCTCCTTACAATGTGTATGATAATCAAGTTGGGCAATTTCCAGCACAAATCCAGGTTTTCTCACCCCCCCCCCCCGCCACACACACAAACCCACTCTCCTGCTGGTAATAGCTTATCTAAAGTGACCACTCTCCTTACAAATATGTATGATAATCAAGGTGGGCCATTTCCAGCACAAATCCAGGGTTTAACAAGAACGTCTGAGGAGGGGGGGTGGTAGGAAAAAACAAGGGGAAATAGGTTACCTTGCATAATGACTTAGCCACTCCCAGTCTCTATTCAAGCCTAAGTTAATTGTATCCAATTTGAAAATGAATTCCAATTCAACAGTTTCTCGCTGGAGTCTGGATTTGAAGGTTTTTTGTTGTAATATCACAACTTTCATATCTGTAATCGCGTGACCAGAGAGATTGAAGATGTTCTCCGACTGGTTTATGAATGTTATAATTCTTGACATCTGATTTGTGTCCATTTACTCTTTTACGCAGAGACTGTCCAGTTTGACCAATGTACATGGCAGAGGGGCATTGCTGGCACATGATGGCATATATCACATTGGTGGATGTGCAGGTGAACGAGCCTCTGATAGTGTGGCTGATGTTATTAGGCCCTGTGATGGTGTCCCCTGAATAGATATGTGGGCACAGTTGGCAATGGGCTTTGTTGCAAGGATAGGTTCCTGGGTTAGTGGTTCTGTTGTGTGGTATGTGGTTGCTGGTGAGTATTTGCTTCAGGTTGGGGGGCTGTCTGTAGGCAAGGACTGGCCTGTCTCCCAAGATTTGTGAGAGTGTTGGGTCATCCTTCAGGATAGGTTGTAGATCCTTAATAATGCATTGGAGGGGTTTTAGTTGGGGGCTGAAGGTGACGGTTAGTGGCGTTCTGTTATTTTCTCTGTTAGGCCTGTCCTGTAGTAGGTGACTTCTGGGAACTCTTCTGGCTCTATCAATCTGTTTCTTCACTTCCGCAGGTGGGTATTGTAGTTGTAAGAATGCTTGATAGAGATCTTGTAGGTGTTTGTCTCTGTCTGAGGGGTTGGAGCAAATGCGGTTGTATCACAGAGCTTGGCTGTAGACGATGGATCGTGTGGTGTGGTCAGGGTGAAAGCTGGAGGCATGTAGGTAGGAATAGCGGTCAGTAGGTTTCCGGTATAGGGTGGTGTTGATGTGACCATCGTTTATTAGCACTGTAGTGTCCAGGAAGTGGATCTCTTGTGTGGACTGGACCAGGCTGAGGTTGATGGTGGGATGGAAATTGTTGAAATCATGGTGGAATTCCTCAAGGGCTTCTTTTCCATGGGTCCAGATGATGAAGATGTCATCAATATAGCACAAGTAGAGTAGGGGCATTAGGGGACGAGAGCTGAGGAAGCGTTGTTCTAAGTCAGCCATAAAAATGTTGGCCTACTGTGGGGCCATGCGGGTACCCATAGCAGTGCCGCTGATCTGAAGGTATACATTGTCCCCAAACGTAAAATAGTTATGGGTAAGGACAAAGTCACAAAGTTCAGCCACCAGGTTAGCCATGACATTATCGGGGATAGTGTTCTTGACGGCTTGTAGTCCATCTTTGTGTGGAATGTTGGTGTAGAGGGCTTCTACATCCATAGTGGCCAGGAGGGTGTTATCAGGAAGATCACGGATGGATTGTAGTTTCCTCAGGAAGTCAGTGATGTCTCGAAGGTAGCTGGGAGTGCTGGTAGAGTAGGGCCTGAGGAGGGAGTCTACATAGCCAGACAATCCTGCTGTCAGGGTGCCAATGCCTGAGACGATGGGGCGTCCAGGATTTCCAGGTTTATGGATCTTGGGTAGTAGATAGAATATCCCAGGTCGGGGTTCCAGGGGTGTGTCTGTGCGGATTTGATCTTGTGCTTTTTCAGGGAGTTTCTTGAGCAAATGCTGTAGTTTCTTTTGGTAACTCTCAGTGGGATCAGAGGGTAATGGCTTGTAGAAAGTGATGTTGGAGAGCTGCCGAGCAGCCTCTTGTTCATATCCCGACCTATTCATGATGACAACAGCACCTCCTTTGTCAGCCTTTTTGATTATGATGTCAGAGTTGTTTCTGAGGCTGTGGATGGCATTGTGTTCTGCACGGCTGAGGTTATGGGGCAAGTGATGCTGCTTTTCCACAATTTCAGCCCGTGCACGTCGGCGGAAGCACTCTATGTAGAAGTCCAGTCTGCTGTTTCGACCTTCAGGAGGAGTCCACCTAGAATCATTCTTTTTGTAGTGTTGGTAGGAAGGTCTCTGTGGATTAGTATGTTGTTCAGAGGTGTGTTGGAAATATTCCTTGAGTCAGAGACATCGAAAATAGGATTCTAGGTCGCCACAGAACTGTATCATGTTCGTGGGGGTGGAGGGGCAGAAGGAGAGGCCCCGAGATAGGACAGCTGCTTCTGCTGGGCTGAGAGTATAGTTGGATAGGTTAACAATATTGCTGTGGCCCCTTGTGGCATGTAGTAGTTAACATATTAACCTTAACTCACCCAATCTCATATGAGAATCTTCCACGGCACATTCTGTGTCCAGGTACTGGAGGGAGGGGTAGCCTTGACGGGGTCCAATTTTATCCCCTCACCTTAGTGCAGCAGTCCCTTAATTGGCTGTTTGTTCCAACCCTCCCTCCCAGTCTCTTCACCACAGTATCACGCCTGCCTCCTACCTGCCTCTCCCATATCCTGTGCCCTTTTCTTTACATTTAAATGATCCCCTCCTAAATACCCCCTCAAAAAATATATCTTGGAACTAACATGTTTGCTGCCATTACATTGTTCACTCTGCTGGCATGTCCGGACTAGTTAAATTACAAGCTCTTCAGGGCAGGGACTGTCTGCTAGCACAATGGGGCTTCTTCCGGTTAGACGTTAGGCCACGGATAGTCAATTATTTTTTTGTCACGGTCCAAATTTGTTGGTCAAGGTATAGTCAAGGTCCAGACTCCAGAGAAAATAATAATAAAAAAATTATTAGAAGAAGAAAATAAAAAGATTTGGGTTTCCATTCAAAAGCATCTGGCAGTCTGGATTTGGCCTGCGGTCTGCCTATTGATTACCCCTGCGTTAGGCCCTTCTTACTGATGTAATAAACATGATGAATAATATTAAATAGTAACATTGATCATATGGGTTTAGATTCCGTGCTGCCCTTTATTTGCAGTCCATGAAGAGGAGGACAAGGTGGCTTTAAACCACCTTTACAAACTCCTGATTGTGGGCTACTCTGGGGCCAATACATCTTCCAGGGCAGGGGCTTTCTAAGTAATAGCAGCCTGTCCCTGACTGCCTGTGAGCAGCAGTACTTCCCACAATCTCTGCAGAGCTACGTTTTGTGGGTCCATCCCTGATATCTTTTGATTGCCTGCAGCTCCACCCCGGGTATGCCTCCTACCCTAGGGATTCAGACCGCACCCTTGGTCCTGCGGCTGTCATCAGTTCTTGTGTAGAGAGGATTCTATCCCAGCTGGAACACTCCTCTGGACATTTTACCCAGCACAAAGCCTGTGGTCAATGATAATCATCTCGTCTGAGGACATTTTGGTGTCAATCTCATTTAAAGTAATGGGAGACAGCAATCATTTCTAATATGGGAAATTTCAGGATTTTTAAGCCAGGAATGAGGAGATCCTATTGGACTTTTAAAAGACACCAAGTAACTCTAAATTCACAATGTGAGTTGGCAACATGGTATACTGGCCAAGTTCACTTACATCTCACTTATCATGGCTATTACAAGGGTAACCACTGAATACTAACTGATTGGAGACAAACATTTCTGTCTTATCTGAAAGGATATGGAAAAAAGCATACAGCGTGAGAACTCAGAAACTCACACCCCGATTTGGGGTGGTCAGGGTGATAAATGGCCAGATGTAATTTTTTGGCAAACCACCATAGAAAGTGACACCTTTATTAGCTATGGGATTTAATAGTGGCATGGGGCTGTGATCAAGAGACATTGATTTCCTGGTGAAGTATGGAGTTAATCTTAATACGAGGGATAAAATGTGCACGATAATTAAGAAACATATTGCTGTAATTTTCCAGGAAGACGGTGTGCGGAGGGTAATAATGCCAGCTTTTATTTTTCTTTCAGAATGCTCTATTTTACCTCATTATGTTATTTTGCCTCTGCATCTGACCATCTCTTGCAACAAACCTGGACTGTGATCCTGTGTGGTCCTGGCTTGGTTATCTGTCAAAAAAAAATTAAGCACATCATTGAAATATTTTTTTCATGACTGTCAATACTTTTAGCTGCTTCTACTGTAATAATGTTGCCATCTTTCCATTCATCAGGGTCTATCAACTGGCTCTCGGCCTCACTAACTTCTGATGATCCCTCAGAGGCCATGTCCACCTATATAGGTTCTTCCCCACCTGCGCTAATAAAAAATATTTATAAAAATAAATATTTATTATTGTTTTATATTTTTTCAACAATTTGTTGTAAAATAATACAGGCTGTCTTGCCTCTGCCTTCGAGGCTGCTTCCTCCAAAGCCAGTTACAAATTTTTCCACATGCTATCCTTTTCCTCTTTTTACACCTCAAGATGACCCCATAAAGTCTTCCTGGTTCTTCAGTTCAATTTTGGGCTGAAACACAGGGTTCAGCCTCGGGCTACCTCTTTAAGTGTAATAAGTGTAAATGGGTGGTCTCTTCTGAACATGACATGGGGCGCCCAAAAGCAGTCCAAGCTTCTTAGCATCATACAACGTCCCCGGCCAATGGATAACATGGCCATCAAATTGCTCTATGTCCTCCATCCATCAGGCTACTTGACCTGTGGCAATTTAAAATTATGAAGCCATTTTAATGAGTGGTGATCTGTCTGTACAATCCCTAATCAAATGTAAAGAACCACTAGGATTTAGCTAGAGTTTCAAGTTCTCATCTGCCCTTGGAAAGGGGTAGGCATCCTTTGTAGTGCAGTTATTATACTGCCTGTAACGTCCCCAAAAGCGTAGACAATCCTCTCCTCAATATTTGTTCTGGTCAGTACCCACCCCCTCCCCACAGCTCAAAGGATGACTAGAGATTGGCTCCTGTGGTTTGCTTGCATTTCTGCCAAATTTTTGTCAAAATCTGATTGGAAGTGTAAGGGCACCCATTCAGATAGGTCAGCCGTTACCAGTATTAATGTAATGCTGTATTAATGTTGTTCACTTCACCTCACAATTCCCTTGGCTAAATTTGAATCATCCTGCTCTAACGTGGCTCCAATTAGTTGTCTGTCTTTGACCACAGAGCTTCATTCATCTGACATACCTCCATTTGCCGCTTCATATCCCAGGGTTTTCCAGATCCCTTTTGTTTCCCATTGTCCTCATTTACAATTTTCCTAACCTCCAGAACGAAGAAGAAACTCCCCAGATATATTGCCGTGTTTTAAAGGTAAATGGCTGCTATGACACAGCAAGGGCATGTGATCAGACCACAAGATACTGACCTCCATTTTGGTAGCTGTATTTTTCCACAAACTGGGCTGGTAACTAAGTTTGGGGAAAAAAGGGGTTCCTCACATCTGGGGTCCTAGGCTGGGCAGCTGGGGATATTCTGGCTCTACCCTCTCTATTGTTGGTTCATGCAGTGGCTGGCCAGAGCCTGCGTGTAACTGCAGCAGGGTGTGTCCCTGCCTGGGTGAATGCTGGTGGGAGTGTAGAACCGGGAGCAATCTGCAGCTTGTCATAGCAACACAGTGTGAGAGGGAGCCCAGGCTGGTGAGTTGGGGTGTTCAGTGGTACCCCAGTTCCAGGTTGCAACCCGGGAGGGACCTTTCACCGTTGTAAATATAGTGTAACAATGATAGACATTTTGCCTAAATACCCTGGGCGGAGTCCTTAAAGAATAAGACTGAGGAAGAGGTGGCAAAGGCATTCAAAGCTATTTTTACGTAAGGCTACATGTCTCTAAATTACAGAGAGATAAAGGAAAATTGTTTTTAAACAAAGCTTTACAAACTTTATTTAAACAACAAAGGGTACACCATTTTGTTACCAATAAGGAAGTCAAGGCAGGGATCATGGAGAGGTTTAACAGAACTTTAAAATAAAAAATGTGGAGGTATTTTACCACCCATAGCACCTTTCGATACATCGACACACTGTAGGCCTTCATAGATGGTTACAACAGAAGGTATCACAGAACTATCAGAGAATTACCGAGTGACATGACCCACGCTAACTTGCTGAGCTTGTGAAAAACTGTCTCCAGGGATAGTTTTAAAATAAAGTTGCCACAAGTGTTTTTTAATGTGATTGCGAAAGGGAATCTAAAGCGAAGGGTCCTTTTGAAAAGGGTAATCAGCCAGCCTTTACTGATTAAATCGTCATCACATCTGGGTTTTATCACAAGGACAGCGACCTATGTACACATTAAAAGATTACAGAGAAGAGGAAGTCACAGGGTCTTTTTATCCTGAAGAATTACAAAAAGTAAACCCTACCCAGGACCGTGTTTACAGAATAGAAAAGATTCTAGTGAAGAAAGGACAGGGGAGAAACAAGTGTTCTGGTGAACCAGAAAGGATGGCATGAAAAATTTAACAGTTAGATTAAAGTGTCTCAAGTTCAAGACCTTTGATAAATGGCTGATGGGAGCTTTTATGTTACCTTACTGAACAATGCATCTCGAGGGGGGCAGGAGGGTTCCTCAAAATATTAGTTCCAATTTTATAATACAACTGGCCAAGCCTTTAAATATAATCGTTAATTGGGATGTCACGTTATTGGAAATTCATTATTGTCACTTGCGGAACACACTCTCTCACAATATACCATTCATGACTGCATCGAAAAAAGAAATTGGGTCCTACTATGTAGAAGCCGGTTATTATTCAAGCATCAGTGGTGATCCTGACCACTGGAGGTCAGCATCATTTATGACCCATTGACCAGAAGGGTTTGGTTAAAAGAAACCCATGAAAAGTATTTTTTGTTTTGTTTTGTTTTTTTGTGCACTGGGAGAATTGGCAGCAATATTGGCAACAATCCTGTATCAGCTATGTAAGACATCCCCATAGACATTATAGCGGGGGGGGGGGGGGGGGGATAACTCTTTATTCGGTACACGGACAGAGTGGAACATCAGTTAGTGAGGGACTACCATGTGCCGCTGTTGTGCTTGTGTCCATCCATGGCATCAACAATTAATTTATTACGATCACAGATGACAAACCACATTATGTCCCCACAAGTAAGCAGCACATAGGTACCATTACTATTGAAATAAAGACTGATCAGAATAACACATTTCATTTAGTTTTGGGAAGGTGAATGTTAAAAAGCATTGGCACCCCAGGAAAATTGAAGAATGGTGACTATAAAAAACTATGGGGATCCCTTTTTGTATAGGAACTACTACAAGGCCCAGACTGGTTATGCTCTGCTGGGATATTAAGGATCACCTGTCATGTACAGGGCTGATTTAAGAGAAATATTCCACAGTATTTTTAGAAAAGCAGTGCCGTTGTTGAGAAGGGGTTTAGAAATGATTAACCCTCACATGAAAACAGCTGTGAAAAATATAACCAGAGATGTAGTGAACCGCGTGTCTCACTGCATTGGGAACAAAGTAGGAGTGCCCACACAACAGGAAGGTTACGGTCTAGTGGTGGCCAGGAGGAAAAGAGCAGTGTCACGCCAGCTATTTACAGAGCCTCCTCGGCCCTTTAGAAAAAATGTTGCTGGATGGCTTGTCAGCCATAACCCTAAAAGTTGTCCTAAGAGGAGGAAACAGAGCACTGCCTGTGGTAAAAGGAACATATTTTAAAATGTCTTTCATTCGTTGTGGTTCTGAAGAATGTGCTAAACCAGAATTGGATCTATTTCAAATAGCCCCCACACAAGCCAACATCGAGACTAGTTTTTATGTAGAGGTGCCTCCTTTGGCCGCTTTAACGGTGAATGTCCCTCTGGAATTTTTTATTTTGGGACACGGGGAATCATTACTTGGACCTCAATAACATGCTGCTCTACGTGTGCTGCAAGGTTGTGACACCGACAACACCAGGGTTGCCCTCACAAACAACTCCATTACCACCCTTCTTAACCAGCTGGAGGTCACTCTAGGTGACTGTCTTATCAGCCAGAGTGACAATTGTTACCCTTACAGAGCCTTGATAGAGCTGATTCTGAACTACAGCCACGACACCCTCCCCATGCAGGTTTCCGCAAGAAGGTTTGAAAAAGACACAGCAGGGCCCACGGAAGCACCATTTCGGAAGGCACAGGAAATGTGGGGTTTATGAGCAGGGCCGAACTAACATCCGTCAGCAGGGAGTTGGATTAGCTGGACCTCTTCACATGAAAATGACCACATGGTGACAGGGATGCTGGAAGATGGGGAGGCCAAGGGTCCATGACCCTCCACCTTTTCGCCATGGGCCCAGCCCCCTGCCCCTCTTACTCTGGATGAAAGAGACTTATTTTAGTCTTTTTTCTTCACTCTTCTTGGCCAATACCAGATATCTTTGTAGGACCCTCTCGTAAAGTTTAACCTTTTCATAGTCTGATAAACTGGATCTTTGAAGAATGTCTTTCATCTCTGAATCCAATTGGTGAGGAGTTGTGGTTCTGATATTTTCTTCATCACTAGAGATGTGTTTGTTTGTTCTAGCTGGTGGCTAGGAATGAGGTACAATTTTTCAACCATTTTATTTAAAAGGCCTGACATCAAAGCTCAACAAAAGTTTGATAAAACCCCTGACCTGTTTTACAATCATCTTTTTTTCTTTTGAGGAACAGTTTTTTTTAATCGCTCAGTGTTTTACTAATCCCCCATTTTCTTTTTAGCATGCTTACTTGTTAGGGTTTCTGGGGGACTTTTCCTTTTACAGAGTTGAGTGCTATTTCTGAGCTGGCCACTACCAGGTTGTCAGAGGCTGAGCACAGAATAGCCTTCCTTTGATGCGGTCTGGCTTTGATGAGGAGTTTCAAAAGAGCCAGGTTTCTGTGTGCATGGCTAGACCTGCTTATCAAGGGGATGCTCTTTTTTAAAAATGGCTGAGGATTGTTAAAAAAATTACTACTTTTATGTTTTTTTCAAGGTGTATACATAGGGCCAGTCTGGGGGGGAAATGCTTGTTTTTACCATGTAGGCTTCGGGTGCTGAAACATTTAAATCCACCAGCAGAAACCTGTGGGCTTTTTGATAGCATCCTCAAAAGCCTCCCAAAAGAATTGTGTTTTCCCAGGGTATGTTTGCTATGCCTGGGTGGTAACTTGCAGTTTATCTCCGTGGTTTTAAAGAGAACCATATACTTTGTATTTAAAATAATCATTTGTCTTTTTTCCCCTGGCAAAACACATTTTGCACAATGTACAAAATACTCAGCTTCCTGTGGTGTATGTATTTTGTAAAGGCTTTCTCAATTTCACTGCTTTCAGAAGAAGACTTCTTTAGGTCATCTCTAATAAATATGCCTCTTGAAAAGGAAAAATACTTTTCTTTTTTTTTTTCAAAAATGGTCAACAGTGCCAAATGTGTATGAGTCAACATATGAAACTGGAGGACAAAAGAGGGTGTGGTAACCTGTTAAAAATATACATTGATGAATCCTATCGAGCTGTATACTACTAATGTCTAGACTGAAAATATATAAAAAACCCACAACGTGATGACACCATCAGAATCTGCAGGTCCTCATTAGAGCTGCATGCCCCAGTCCCCCACAGCTGAGTTTCTGGGTTGTCTCAGTAGTTTCTCTCCTCCCCAAGCTCATGTGACTCAAGAGGGGGGATGGAACTGCATGGACTTGAGGAAAGGTACCATAATGTGCCTAAATAAGCCAACTACCATCAGTTCGCAATTTCAGTAATTGAGTTACTGCACACTGGAAAGGCCATGACCACTTTATAGAGGAAGAATAATGTATTTAAAATAGGTTTCAGAGTAGCAGTCGTGTTAGTCTGTATTCGCAAAAAGAACAGGAGGACTTGTGGCACCTTAGAGACTAACAAATTTATTTGAGCATATAAATAAATTTGTTAGTCCCTGAGGTGCCACAAGTATTTAAAATACTTTGTTTTAAAACGGTGTTTAATTTTTAATGTTGAACTCATCAATTTCATTTAAGGTCAGGTAGGATGGGTATCTGAGATGGACACACATTGAGTATATATATCCCAAACAATTCAGAAAAGCCAATTTTGGGAAAAAGCAATCCAAAATATTTCTGCGTCCAGTGTATCCATAAGCATTTTTTTAAAGAAATAATGTATTGAGGTTGAGCTGCTAAAAGCATGTTCTCTACCTGTTGATTTGAACACATCACTTTCCTCTTTGAATCCCTCTGCTCACTCCTAATCTGATATTCAATCAGATTTAAATTACTGGTCACCTTTTCAAGGAAACTCTGTCTCCTACCTAGATGAGCTTTACCCTTGTAAAGAATTCCATTTCATTGCGGCAGACAAGAGTAAATGTTGACCATGGTCTTTGTCCTGTGGCTTTAGTTGATTTTTTAGATACACTAGACCAAGGCCATTGAGCACCTTGAAGATAAAGACCAAGATTTTGAACTTGAATGTTACTGCATTTCAACCCTTGGAGGGTTCACTTGGTGCATGGGGAATGGGATTTTTTAATCATGAGGCATTTGTGTTTCATCAAAGAAGAAAATCTTCTACAAAGGAATAGCTATTGTGAAGTCAGGTTTTCTCCAAATATTACTCCTGGAGGAATTCTGTACTACTGTAGACATGCATAATTAATGAGCCATGCATATCTTTAATTTTTTGTGTCGAAAAAAAGCTTCTGCCAAAATGTTGCTGCATTCCACCTTTTGCCCACCAGAGGGCACTGTGTCACAAGAACAGCAGCAGATCCCCGCAGAAAATAACTTCTGCAGTTCTTCCCTTTGTCCACCAGAGGGTGCTGTGGTGCTAGGACATAGCAGTGGCTCCCACCCAGGTAGGGAAGAGACAGAGCAGAATTTTAAAATATAGTGCAGAATTTTTAATTTTTTGGCACAGAATTCCCCCAGGAGGAAAAAAATAAGCATGCGTCATTTTACAGAACTGTGCAAAACAGATGGTGTGGGAGTGGAATCTGGTGTGTTTGTGGTAGTGGTGGTAATGGAATTTGTGTAAGGAGATGTTATAAGGCTGGAATCCCTGCTGGGGCAGAGTTTAAGGTTGTGGTGCATTCTCTCAGGAGGATAATGGATGTGGTGATGTGTGTATTCCTGGCTGAAGATTGTGCCATGTTCACTGACTTAACTTTTCATTTCCTTGCTTTTTAAGTTTTGTGTGTTAGTTTTCTCTAGACCAAACTTTACTGATACACAGCACAGTGTTTTTGTGTATTAATTTGGACTAAATAATGAAACAGCAGAAATGTATCCCATGCACTTTTCTAATTTTGAAAGGTACTTACTAAACATCCCTGGCAAAGTAAATGTGTCAAAATGTGTCTGTCTTGATTATAATTCATCTTCATATTCATCTTCTGTCATGGAGATGTCTATCGTGACACCAATACAGACTATAGAATAGAGATAGGTAGTGAAAATGACTCTGTATCATGGTAGTTAGGACATTCATCTACGCTATGAGAGACACCATCCCATTAATAAATGTTCAAACAGTCTACAGTAGTGCCAATTCTCACCATTTCATTGTAAGTAACAAGATTTCAAACCTGTCACTGGCTGGCTGGCCTTTTGACGCAAGCTGGGTTCAGCCTTATCCATGACTTAGCAGCTACTCCTCAGCCTCACTGATGAACTGGAAACATAACGGCTAATGGGACTTAATTAGAAAGACTGACCCCAGCTGGGGTAGTGAAGCAGGGAAAGCACTCTTAAATATAGTGGGGAACTCAGCAGTGGCAGGAAGACCCTGAAAAGATGACCAAGAGAGGGTAAACCCCTCATTCAGGGCAAGCCAAGGAGAGTTCTGTGGACCTTTATTCACACAACAAGGGCAGCAACAATTTATTACCCCTGCACCCAATCACAAAGTGATTTGCAATCCAACACCAGTCAAAAGTGATCATTTGGGCAAAGCAACCCCATGATGCAGAGTGGGTATGTCTGTGCAAATAAGATCGGTTCCCGAGGTCTTCTCCAGTTCATCACTAGATGTTGGGGAGAGCTCTTTCTGATCCTGCTTACATCATCTAAAAATCTTATGAGCATCTCATGTTTGGGGAATGTTTATCAGAAACTCCATGACTCAATTCCATTGTTCAGGAAAGATGATTATGTCTTTCATTGATTTTGGTCTGCTATAATAACACCTACAATGGAAGAGAAGCAAAATGTCCAGCAGTTCTTCTCACATATTTGCATAGAGAATGTGTAAAGATAATATCTTTCAGGAAATAGTTTAAGCTCCTTCTAAATAAGCTCTATAAATTTTCTTCAGGGGAATCTGCTGGAGCTCCCATATACCCCGCTCCACCTCACTCCCCTGCACGCGAAGGCATTTCAAAAGATACCACTAATCGCGGATAAACAAAGCAGCCAAGATGAGGTCAGTGTGGGTTGATTTACTGAGCAGATGGGTTCTAAGGGAAGAACAGATTTCTTCCCGCTCTAGGGAGATTCCCATCGGAAAAGTATCCGATGGCGGGGGTGGGGGCAATGCAAGCCCCCAGCCCCTTGAATGGCAGGAAATCAGGACTCGGGGCGTTAAGGGGTGCCTCTGTCCTGCTGCAGGGAGCAGGCCTGGAGAGCAGAAAGGGCACTAGTGGCATTGACTTCTACCTGTGAAGGTGGCTGAAGCTTCTTGCAGACATTAGAGTCGAAGATCCTCACACCTCCTTTGGGGATCCTTTTCCCTCGGAATAAAATAAGGAGAATGACATGGGAATCCCAGGTCTGGGATCCAGGGAACAGGCAGGATCTCAGCCAGGCTAGGCACCAGGAACCTGATCTTTATCCCAAGAGCCACAATTACCCTAATGAGGTTTTCCCCCCCATTTGCTTTCAGGTTATTTACTCACAGGATCCATTCGTTTGCTTTGCTGTGTTTCCACTCTCTGCATCTGTTCATTGGTTTAAGTAACATTCTTTCCGTCTTTGCTTCTGTTTCCTCTTATTACAGGGTAGCATCTGCTTAGCACCTTCAAAAAATAAATTAAACACAAAATCCTGATTCTACATTGAAGAGGAAAGTTTCTGAGAATTTGGCTGCAGAACTTTAGTGTCTGCATATGTCATTCACTATTATTTATTCTGGTGCAGGGCTGATGCAATCTGCCCACCCAAGAATGCCCCCATGAAGCATGGGGTGCCCTTAGAATACCAGTTAAAAGAGAGGAAGAGAGTAGATTAATAGCGGGGGGGGGGGAAATCCAAAAAAATCCAGTGCATCAGCACTTCTCTGCATCGTTGCAGCACCAGTCCCGGGAGCAATACAGGTTAAAAATCCCCATGGTTCTTTCTCCCCAGAACCACATCCGAGCAGAAAAAGGCCTTCAGCCAATTATTTCCTTACACTCTGAATGGGTGAAATTCAGCCCTGGGCAGACAGCCAGGGCAAGGTCTGTGCATCACAGCGGGTTTAAGTGGCACTTCGCTGCCCAGGTGCTGTGAGACTTCGGTGGCATAGTTTTCATCCTGGATTGGAACAGACAGTGGGAATCCTGTGAGGTACAGAGCAGAGAGAGGTTGGGACCACAACGTTCACCTCAGAGGCTGAGCTTCAGCAGACTTTTGGGATGTTCCCATCTGAGGAGGATGATTTTGGCCAGCCCTAGTTCAGAGCTTTCAGTCACCTCAACTGGTGATTCTCTGGCACAATTGTTCTAATGTATCTGAACTTTTCAGGCCTTGCCCCCACCTCTGACACCCCTTGTACCTCACCATTGCCCTCTAACAGCCCCTGTCCCTTCTCTTGATCCCTGCCACGCCCATATACAGAGAGCAGCTCATGCTCCTTCTCTCTTAGACCTTCTCCTTACACGATCCTTCCCTACCTTTGACAAACTGATCACTGTGCCCTTCCCCAGCTCCTGGAGGAATTGTGGCTCCTCAGGACAACCTGGGAATGGGTGGCTCCTACGTCTGGGTGGGGTGTGTAGTTTTCCATCTAAGCGTCCCTGAGAGCCAGTACTTCCCGCTTTCACAGGATGAGGTCATGGCTCCCCAAGCCGGGCCAGCTGCAGGCTGCATTGCTGTTGGCGACATGGACAGATCCCAGAGCCTGGAAGACAGAGCGGGGAGGAAACCCTTGCTCATTTCCCTTTCAGAGCCCCTTCGAAGATGGGCCAAGAGGGAAGGAGAGGACGAAGGGCAGAAAGTGAAGCTGCCCCTGTGGGGAGGGCACTCCTGTAGAACCCAGTCCCGTTCCCAGCTCTCCCCCACATTGCTCGGTGTGACCTTGGAGAGGTCACTTCCTCACCTTCATTCCCTGTCTGTAAAATGGGGTACTAGTCCCCCCGCTCATGGAGGAGAATCCCATTTTCGGCGAGGGGATCGGACACTCTGGGCACGGATTGTGCCAGAGTGAGGGAAGGGACCCAGAGTTTGCTCCCTAGACCCAGGGGAGGAAGATGTTATCAGAAGGTCAGCAAAGGGGATGGGCCAGGAACTGCTGCCATGGACAGAGCTTAGGGATTTGGTCAGTGCCAGGGACTTTGTACCTCCCTTCAGCAAATGGCTTCCCTCTTGTCATCAGCAGTCCATACAGTATCTGAACTCCTTCCTAGTGTCCTGAAGGGGCTCCCTTCATTCTTCTTGCATGTGATGGATTCGTTGACCCAGGTCGATAGCTGGGAATTTCGGAGAGGTCATTTGTAGCATGACATGAAATCAGTGGGAAATCTACATTTAGCAAAATAAAGGTTTCATTGGCCTTTGCAAATTCGGAACTGATCCGTCCTCTCAATCCACGGTACATGTCCAGAAGAGGATGAAGCGCGCCATCGTGGTCAGGTGATCTATGAGAGTCAGTTCCATCATGTGGCCATTTGATTCGGTAAAATTCCTGGCAATGGCTTCCCATGGTTCAAGGAACCCCCGACGATTTCAGTCATTTCCATTGCACAACTCCAGCAGGGACATCATCGGGCCAGGCTCATGTAGTGAGGTCATTGTTCACACCTGGTGTGGTGTGTCCCTGTTGCATAGAGGCCACTGACTTGTGGAGAGCCTGCTTTTCTCCAAAAAGTTGCATCACCTAATGTTACGTGCTGCACCTGATAATTAGGCCCAGGGGTTGGAGCGCAGGTCGCAGCAAGGTGCAGGATTGTGCCTAGGCTGAGAGTGGTGCTAGAATCAAGGTCCAGGGACACACCAGGGTCCAAACCAAGATCAGAGTCCATCGACAAAGCAGAAACAGAACCAGAGCCAGAGTCTAAGTCCATGCCAACGGTCGTAGCTGGGTAGTCAGAGAGCAAAGATCAGCCAAGTTAATGTCAAGCCAGAGTCCAGATACAGGCCGAGGGTCAAATCTGGGTAGTCAATGTCCAAGTGCATGAGGAAGATCAGGAGGAGAAGGCAATGGTGGAGTGGGTCGGCGGAGGGCCTGGAGCAGGGCTAGAGAAGGGCAAGGAGAATAGGGAACCAGGATGGGTAGCCAACATCTGGAGCTAAGAAGGGTCACGCCGAAGTCATAATCAGAGAGCGGAGCCAAGGGTGAAGCCAGGGTCAACAGTGAAGAACCGGAGGGCAGGGCAGGACAGGGTGGTGCATGCTGGTGGGAACCAGGATGACTTACAGGTTCTCCTAGGCACTGCCCAGCTGGATCCCTAGAGAGCCCTCATCAGGGGACTCCCTCCCTAGGAATAAAAGAAGGAGAGAAGGATGACAAAGATGTTTCTGACCCTGGGATCCAAGCCAAGGGGAGCTCCCATCCTGGCTATGAGCCAGGACCCCATCACCCTCCCTGTTCATTTCACACTCAGAGACCCCCCTAGCAGGAGGGGAGAATAAAGGGCAGAAAGTGAAGGTGCCCCTCGGGGAAAGGAACAGAAAGCAAAGATGCCCCTGGGGGAAAGGGACTAGCCTGGGACCCAGTCCAGTTCCCAGATCTACCCCCAGGAATGTGTGACCAGGAGCACAGCCCTTCCTCTGTGTCTCAGACCCCACCTGCCAGATGGGGAGGATCGTTCCTTGCCCCAGGGTGCTAAGAGGGAGTTTCATTTGTGGATGGGAAGTGTTCAGATACCAGGTGGGTGGCTTGGGCCCCAGGTGGGGGATGGTCAGACATTCACTGCGACGGGATGACATGGGCCATGGGGAGGTCTGAGCAGTGGTGACTGGGGAGGGGCTCCACATAGGGCCACCCCTCCCAGACTGCAATGGTTACTGAGGATAACCCCTGGCTCTGAGGATGCTCTCATTTCTGGGCCAGCCCCACGGCCCTGACAGCTTGATGCTTCCGAAACTGGCCTCTGGGCATGGGGCCAGGGACCATATCTGGCCTGGCCCCAGCTCCAGGGGTCGGGATGGGACATGGTGGCGAGAGCGAGGTGCTTGGCCTGGGTTTCTCTCAGTGCTGTGGGGTTTATGTCCACTCCCCCCAGCCCTTCTCCTCCAGGCCCAATGAGAAATAGCAGTACCTGCGGCAGGGAGTGGGAGCTTCTGGACAGGGGAAGGGGGAGCCCTTCAAGGCCGTCCCACGGAGCACAGCCCCTGCAGTGCTTTGGGCACCTGGCGCAAGCACCGGATATAGAAGAGGTGGGCCATTATCGTCGCTGTAACATCCTCTGGGTGCAAGGGAACAAGAATCAGTCAGAGACTCTGACACGCATGGCAACGAAGGGCATTAACGGCAATGGAAACCAGCAAAATTTCCACCCCAACCTTCCCCACGTCTGAGGGACGGATTCCCTCACCCAACCCCAGAGACAAAATTTGTCTCCTCTCTAGTGACCTCCAACCCCACTCCCACCATTGTGGAATGAACTCCTGCCCCCTTCCTCTCAGTCCCCCCATGAGAGCTGTTCTACTTCCCAGCTGGGGATTAAGCTCCACTCCACAGAATCCCCTCAGCCACCCACTCCCCCTCCAGCTGAGGGGCTGGAAGGCTCTGGGCAGTAGTGCTGTGGGGTGAGAGGACACCTTTCCCAAGGGATCCCCCCTGTTGTTAAGATGACGCCATGGACAGTAGCTCTGGAGAATGGGGCACTTCAGCAGCCTCTGCTGACTGACTCCTCCAGTTCTCCCAGAGGAGGTGGTGGCTGGGATAACATGATCCTAGGGCCCTAGGAACCAGCCTGAGGCCCGGAGGGGTATGAAACTCTCACAGGGGGAGTTGGCAGCCCCTAGCATGAGCAATAGAAGCGTGTCATGTTGATGTGACACATGTTCGGAAATAGCCGAGCTGGGTCTGCTCTGCTTTGAGCTGCTCAGGGGAGAAGCTGACTCCTACCAATAGCATCTGCCCGGGTTCATCCTCTCCTTGCTCCCAGGTCAGTGCATGGGGATGGGATGGGAGTGACTGGCAATGGCCTGGAGGTGAAAGGCCCTAGGGGTCCCTCCCCAATTGATCCTTCTTTGGTTACCTCGTTCCCGTTCAGCTGGCCGGCTTCCCCCAGGATGGAATATGTCAGCACCAGCCCAGCCTGGCTGACATGGAGCTGGGGGTCTTGGATGGCCAGAAGCGCCACCTGGAGGAAAAATCTTTTCTGGCCTTTTGTGAAGATCTCTCCAAAGACCTAAAACCAACAGCACCAGAGCCCTTGTCAATTGCCCAGAACCAGGCTCCAAATCCCTCTAGTGTCTCACCAGGTGGATAAGAGTCCTGGGGCAGCCAACTTTTGGGGTCCCATGGACCAAGGAACCCCCCCTTCAGTAAGAGGTTGCAGGCACTGAGGAATAGCTCTTTCTGGAGCAGGATTCACCACAGGTGCCATGACATGCTGGGAACGTGTCTGCACGCTCTGGAACCCAGCTCACAAAGAAAACAAAGGACCCGCTACTGCTCCCAGCAGCGATATATCCTGCAGCTCAGCTGCTAGAGGTTAGGGGCCTTTTCGATCTGCTTCCGTTCCTGCTCCCCACCCCACCGACAATCCCATGAGCATCACATACGGTGCAGTGATTCAGCCCAGGAAAGGAGCTCAGTGTCCCACACCCGATGCCCAGGGCAGGGGCAAGTCAGGTTCTGCTCCCTGACTCGCCATGGTGCTTGGCAAACTCCACACCCTGCCTGTGCTTCCAGAGGTGCAGGGAATCCAACAAGGACCTGTTCCAGCAATTGCTTGTGTGAGCTTCCCAACTCACTGACCCAGGGGCTCCCCTCTCAGACACCAGAGTGTCAGCCAGGGAGACTGTCAAGGTTCCTTCCCCACTCTGAACTCTAGGGTACAGATGTGGGGACCTGCATGAAAACCTCCTAAGCTTACTTTTACCAGCTTAGGTTAAAACTTCCCCAAGGTACAAATTAATTTTACCCTTGGAATTTCCACTGCCACCACCAAACTCTAATTGGGTTTACTGGGAAATGTAGTTTGGACACGTCTTTCCCCCCAAAATCCTCCCAACCCTTGCACCCCACTTCCTGGGAAAGGTTTAGTAAAAATCCTCACCAATTGGCATAGGTGGCCACAGACCCAAATCCTTGGATCTGAGAACAATGAAAAAGCATTCAGTTTTCTTACAAGAAGACTTTTAATAGAAGTAAAATCACCTCTGTAAAATCAGGATGGTAGATATCTTAAAGGGTAATTAGATTCAAAACATAGAGAATCCCTCTAGGCAAAACCTTAAGTTATAAAAAAGACACACAGACAGGAATAGTCATTCTATTCAGCACAGTTCTTTTCTCAGCCATTTCAAGAAAACATAATCTAACACATACCGAGCTAGATTACTTACTAAAGTTCAAAGACTCCATTCCTGGTCTATCCCCGGCAAAAGCAGCATACAGACAGACACACCTTTGTTTCTCTCCCTCCTCCCAGCTTTTGAAAGTATCTTGTCTCCTCATTGGTCATTTTGGTCAATGTTCTCAGGGGAGGCTGGAGCTCCCCCAACTCTGCCCAGCATCTCCTGCCACAGGGTGCAGCTGTGCCACTCCCACTGGTGTCAGTGGGGCTCCCATGGCTCAGTCCTGGCGCCTTGGTGAGCCAGTGGGCACAGGCTGTGTCATAAATATAAAGGGAAGGGTAACCACCTTTCTGTATACAGTGCTATAAAATCCCTCCTGGCCAGAGGCAAAACCCTTTCACCTGTAAAGGGTTAAGAAGCTAAGATAACCTCACTGGCACCTGACCCAAAATAACCAATGAGGGAACAAAGTACTTTCAAATCTGGAGAGTGGAGGGGGAGGGAACAAAGGGCTCTGTCTGTCTGTGTAATGCTTTTGCCGGGAACAAATCAGAAATGCAAGCCTTCCAACTCCTGTTAAGTTAGTAAGTAATCTAGCTAGCAAATGTGTTAGATTTTCTTTTGTTTAATGGCTGGTAAAATAAGCTGTGCTGGAGGGAATGTATATTCCTGTTCTTGTGTCTTTTGGTAACTTAAGGTTTTGCCTAGATGAATTCTCTCTGTTTTAAATCTGATTACCCGGTAAGGTATTTACCGTCCTAGTTTTACAGAGGTGATTCTTTTACCTTTTCTTTAAATACAATTCTTCTTTTAAAAACCTGATTGATTTTTCATTGTTCTTATGATCCAAGGGTTTGGGTCTTTGTTCCCCTGTACCAATTATTGAGGATTATTATCAAGCCTTCCCCAGGAAAGGGGTGTAGGGCTTGGGGAGATATTTGGAGGGAAAACATCTCCAAGTGGTCTCTTTCCCTGTTCTTTATTTAAAACACTTGGTGGTGGAAGCATACTGTTCAAGGACAAGGCAAAGTTTGTACCTTGGGGAAGTTTTTAACCTTAGCTGGTAAGAATAAACTTAGGGTGTCTTTCATGCAGGTCCCCACATCTGTACCCTAAAGTTCAGAGTAGGGAAGGAACCTTGACGTCGTAGCAGAGCAGTGGGATCATTTTGAACCCTAAGCAGAGCAGGATTTTAAAAGGTTTCGTAAAACATGACTGCAGCTGTAGATTCTCTCTCTCTGCCTAGGGGACAGAGCAGCAGGCATAACAAAAGGATTTTTCTGTAGGCTGAGAACAGCTATCAAAGAAAAAAGGTATCAGGTTACAGCACAGCAAAATTTTACAAGTCAGGGTTTTTTGTTTTTGTTTTCTTTCTAACTCTTGGGTGTAAAGTTAATTAAAAACAGAGAGGTTAGGACGACAGAATGCCATATTCAACAGAAGCTGGAATTAGCGAGATTTGAGGCCGAGGAAAAACAAAAGGAACATAAAAGATGGGTAGAACTCATACAGATGAAAATGAAGGCAAAAGGAAAAGAAATGGAGGGGAAAAAAAAGAGAAAGAAAGAAATGGAGGCTGCCCATAGGAGAGCGAAGGAGGCCAAAAAAAGAAAAGAAATGGAGGCAAAGGAAAAAGAAATGGAGGAGAGGAAAAAAGAAAGGAAGCATGCTGAGGAGGAGAAGGAAAAAGAGAGGAAGCGTGCACTGGAGATGGAGAACGCAAAGGCTCAGCAGAATATACTAAATAACCCTAACCATCCACAAATGGGAGTGACTATGTCCACAGTATAATGAATCCAGTGATATTGCTGAATATTTTCTCACCTTTGGGAGACTGCACACTCCATCAAATTCCTGAAGCTCACAAGATGACCACATTGGAAGAAAAATTGACTGGAAGAGCTCTGGACATATTCAATAAGATGCCAATTGAGGAGGCTTCGAACTATAATAAATTCAAGGATTTGGTTTTAAAACAATTTCAAGTTACACCTGAAACTTACAGAGTAAAATTTAGAGCCCTTAAGAGAGGACCTGGACTAGGTAATGTGGCTTATATAAACCAGATAACAGATCTGTTTGATAAATCATAGCATAGCTGGGTTGGAAGGGACCTTGGGAGGTTATCTAGTCCAACCCCCTACTCAAAGCAGGACAAATCCCCAATTTTTGCCCCAGATCCCTAAATGGCCCCCTCAAGGATTGAGCTCACAACCTTGGGTTTAGCAGGCCAATGCTCAAACCACTGAGCTATACCTCCCCCGCAATGGCTCAACGGATGGGATGTAACTAGCTTTGGAGGAATACGGGATTTGATAATAAAGGATCAATTCCTGAATATGTCCAAGGAAGATAGAAAACAGTGTTTATGGGATAAAAAAATGGACTCAACAGGAAGTCTTGCTTCTTATGCTGATCAACATAAGCAGTCCCAGACTGCCAGACAGGCGGGACAAATCAGCACAAAACAGGTGGAGGGAGGAGAGAGGAACAACCCTGGTCTCAGTTGGAGCAGATACCAGAAGGGACACCCTCTGACCACACCCTACTACCGGTGGCAGCCCAAGGCCCCACCTACACCCCAAGGAACACTCCAGACACCTTATCATCCTGCCACACCGTTCTCCAGCAACCCACCTCCACCCAGTGACCAGTCAGCTTGGCGATGTTTTAAATGTAACAAGCCGGTTCATGTAAAGGCCAACTGCCCCAAGAACCCCAACAAATTACAGTTCATTGCACTGAAATCACACCAGAAGTCCTCAGGCCCAGATGCCTCCCAGATACCCTCAGAGCAGAGGGAAACTGTGAGTGTGGGCGGGAAGAAGGTCACCGCGTGGAGGGACACTGGAGCACAAGTGTCGGCTATCCATGCTTCCTTAGTGGACCCCAATTTAATCTACCCAGAGGTCCAAGTGACGATTCAACCCTTCAAGTCCAACTCTTTTGACTTGTCTACAGCCAAGTTGCCTGTCCAGTACCAGGGCTGGTCAGGAACGTGGACTTTTGCAGTCTATGATGATTATCCCATCCCCATGCTGTTGGAGGAAGACTTGGCCAATCATGTGAAGCGGGCCAAGAGGGTGGGAATGGTCACCCGCAGCCAGGCTGAACAAGCTGTGAGGCCTAGCTCTGTTCTGGAAACTTCTATCAGAACCCAGTCAGAGGTGATGGACCCGGACCCCAGGCCAATGTCTGCAACAGCAGTAGTGGATCCAGTCCCAGAGACCCAGTCAGAGCCAGTCCCAGAACCGGCACAAGCGGAACAACCAGCACCAGACCCATTGCCAGCACTGAACCCAGTACTTGCAACCCCAACACCAGAGAGCCCCACCGAACCTGAACCGGAAGCAGCCCATAACCCTACACAAAAGGCTCAGCCAGAGCCTAAACCCCAACATAGTGCACCAGCGGAGAGCGTTTCACAGTCAACAGAAACAGCCCCATCCCCTACATCGCTTCCAGAGGGACCAAGCATAGGTCCACAATCCAATGAGGAACTGATGTCTCCAGCATCAAGGGAACAGTTCCAGACCAAACAGGAAGCAGATGAGAGCCTCCAGAGAGCTTGGACGGCGGCACGGAGCAACCCACCACCTCTCAGCTCTTCTAATCGATCCAGGTTTGTTGTAGAAAGAGGACTTTTATACGAGGAAACTCTTTCTAGTGGACACCAGGAAGACTGGCATCCTCAGAGACAGTTGGTAGTTCCAACTAAATACCGGGCCAAGCTCTTGAGCTTAGCCCATGATCATCATAGTGGTCATGCTGGGGTGAACAGGACCAAAGACCGTTTGGGGGGGTCATTCCACTTGGAGGGAATGGGCAAGGATGTTTCTACCTATGTCCGGTCTTGTGAAGTATGCCAAGACCAGGTCAAAGCCCCTCTCCATCCACTCCCCATCATTGAAGTTCCATTTCAGCAAGTAGCTGTGGATATTCTGGGTCCTTTTCTGAAAAAGACACCCAGAGGAAAGCAGTACATACTGACTTTCATGGATTTTGCCACCCGATGGCCGGAAGCAGTAGCTCTAAGCAACACCAGGGCTCAAAGTGTGTGCCAGGCACTAGCAGACATTTTTGCCAGGGTAGGTTGGCCCTCCGACATCCTCACAGATGCAGGGACTAATTTCTTGGCAGAAACTATGGAAAACCTTTGGGAAGCTCTTGGGGTAAATCACTTGGTTGCCACTCCTTACCACCATCAAACAAATGGCACGGTGGAGAAGTTTAATGGAACTTTGGGGGCCAGGATATGTAAATTCATAAATGAGCACTCCAATGATTGGGACCTAGTGTTGCAGCCATTGCTCTTTGCCTACAGAGCCGTACCACACCCCAGTTTAGGGTTTTCCCCATTTGAACTTGTATATGGCCGTGAGGTTAAGGGGCCATTACAGTTGGTGAAGCAGCAATGGGAGGGATTTACACCTTCTCCAGGAACTAACATTCTGGACTTTGTAACCAACCTACAAAACACCCTCCGAACCTCTTTAGCCCTTGCTAAAGAAAACTTACAGGATGCTCAAAAAGTGCAAAAAGCCTGGTATGATAAACATGCCAGAGAGCGTTCTTTCAAAGTAGGGGACCAGGTCATGGTCTTAAAGACGCTCCAGGCCCATAAAATGGAAGCATCGTGGGAAGGGCCATTCACGGTCCAGGAGCGCCTGGGAGCTGTTAATTATCTCATAGCATTCCCCACCTCCAAACCGAAAAGCCTAAGGTGTACCATATTAATTCTCTAAAGCCCTTTTATTCCAGAGAATTAAAGGTTTGTCAGTTTACGGCCCAGGGAGGAGACGACGCTGAGTGGCCTGAAGGTGTCTACTAGGAAGGAAAAGTGCTGGTGGTGTGGAAGAGGTGAACCTCTCCATGACCCTTGGGCATATGCAGCGACAGCAGATCATGGAGCTGTGTACTAGCTCCGCGCCAACATTCTCAGCCACCCCAGGACTGACTGAATGGGCATACCACTCCATTGACACAGGTAATGCTCACCCAATTAGAGCGCAACCTTAACGGGTGTCTCCTCAAGCTAAAACTGCTATAGAATAGGAGATCCAGGATATGTTACAGATGGGTGTAATCCGCCCCTCTGGCAGTGCATGGGCATCTCCAGTGGTTCTAGTTCCCAAACCAGATGGGGAGATACGTTTTTGCGTGAACTACCGCAAGCGAAATGCTGTAAGTCGCCCAGACAACTATCCAATGCCACGCACAGATGAACTATTAGAGAAACTGGGACGGGCCCAGTTCGTCTCTACCTTGGACTTAACCAAGGGGTACTGGCAGGTACCGCTAGATGAATCCGCCAAGGAAAGGTCAGCCTTCACCACACATCTCGGGCTGTATTAATTTAATGTCCTCCCTTTGGGGCTGTGAAATGCCCCCGCTGCCTTCCAAAGACTTGTAGATGGTCTCCTAGCGGGATTAGGAGAATATGCAGTCGCCTACCTTGACGATGTGGCCATATTTTTGGATTCCTGGGCAGAACACAGGGGAGGGATAGCTCAGTGGTTTGAGCATTGGCCTGCTAAACCCAGGGTTGTGAGTTCAATCCTTGAGGGGGCCATTTGGGATCTGGGGCAAAAATTGGGGATTGGTCCTGCTTTGAGCAGGGGGTTGGACTAGATAACCTCCTGAGGTCTCTTCCAACCCTGATATTCTATGATTCTATGAACACCTGGAACATCTACAATAAGTCCTTGAGCGCATAAGGGAGGCAGGACTAACTGTTAAGGCTAAGAAATGTCAAATAGGCCTAAACAGAGTGACTTACCTTGCACACCAGGTGGGTCAAGGAACTATCAGCCCCCTACAGGCCAAAGTGGATGCTATCCAAAAGTGGCCTGTCCCAAAGTCAAAGAAACAGGTTCAATCCTTCTTAGGCTTGGCCAGTTATTACAGACGATTTGTACCGCAATACAGCCAAATCGCCACCCCACTGACAGACCTGACCAAAAAGAAACAGCCAAATGCCGTTCAGTAGACCAAAAAGTGTCAGAAGGCCTTTAACCAGCTTAAAGCGACTCTCATGTCTGACTCTGTACTAAGGGCCCCAGATTTTGACAAACCGTTCCTAGTAACCACAAATGCATCCGAGCGTGGTGTGGGCGCAGTTTTAATGCAGAAAGGACCTGATCAAGAATTCCACCCTGTAGTGTTTCTCAGCAAAAAAGCTGAGCGGGAAAGCAACTGGTCACTCAGTGAAAAAGAATGTTACGCCATTGTCTACGCCCTGGAAAAGCTACGCCCATATGTTTGGGGACGGCGTTTCCACCTGCAGACCGACCATGCTGCGCTACGGTGGCTTCATACTGCCATGGGAAATAACAAAAAACTTATTCGGTGGAGTTTAGCTCTCCAAGATTTTGATTTCGACATCCAACACATCTCAGGAGCTTCTAACAAAGTGGCTGATGCACACTCCCGTGAAAGTTTCCCAGAATCAACTGGATAAAATCATCCTTGAGATGTGGAAAATATTGTAAGTCTTTATGTACTTGGTAGTATATTTAGGGGTGCATGTGTCTTAATAACTCTGTTTTTCCTAGAGCTCCAGGACGAAATCCCAGCCAGCCTTTCACCCTAGCTGAGATTTGGGGGGCGTGTCATAAAAATAAAGGGAAGGGTAAAACCCCTTTAAAATCCCTCCTGGCCAGAGGAAAAAATCCTCTCACCTGTAAAGGGTTAAGAAGCTAAAGGTAACCTCGCTGGCACCTGACCAAAATGACCAATGAGGAGACAAGATACTTTCAAAAGCTGGGAGGAGGGAGAAAAACAAAGGGTCTGGGTCTGTCTGTGTGATGCTTTTGCTGGGGACAGAACAGGAATGGAGTCTTAGAACTTAGTAAGTAATCTAGCTCGGTATGTGTTAGATTATGATTTCTTGAAATGGCTGAGAAAATAGCTGTGCTGAATAGAATAAATATTCCTGTCTGTGTGTCTTTTTTGTAACTTAAGGTTTTGCCTAGAGGGATTCTCTATGTTTTGAATCTAATTACCCTGTAAGGTATTCATCATCCTGATTTTACAGAGGTGATTCTTTTTTACTTCTATTAAAAGTCTCCTTGTAAGGAAACTGAATGCTTTTTCATTGTTCTAAGATCCAAGGGTTTGGATCTGTGGTCACCTTTGCAAATTGGTGAGGATTTTTACCAAACCCTCCCCAGGAAGTGGGATGCAAGGGTTGGGAGGATTTTGGGGGGAAAGACGTGTGCAAACTATGTTTTTTTCAGGAACCCAGATAAAGTTTGGTGGTGGCAGTGGAAATCCAAGGGCAAAGGGTAAAATAATGTTGTACCTTGTGGAAGTTTTAACCTAAGCTGGTAAAAGTAAGCTCAGGAGGTTTTCATGCAGGTCCCCACATCTGTACCCTAGAGTTCAGAGTGGGGAAGGAACCTTGACAGGGTGTGCCTTACCTTGCCTATTGCCCCAGAACCTTGTAGTAAAGATACATCTCTAGGATCATGTATGTGGGATGAATTTGAATCACAAACTCAAATTGCCTCACAGTACCTTCTCTTGAATAGGCTACATAGAAAGTGACACTGATGATTATAAATCTTAGTGTCAAAAGGGGGATTATGTTGGATCATATTAAAGAAGTTCTGTATTAAAATCACAAATGAGTTTGATTCCCCATAGTTTAAATTCCAGGGTATTAGTAATTAAGAGGTCTCTTGATTTTTGGTACTGTTTCCCTCCCTCTATGTGTGAAACTTGCAAGCTGCTAATTGTGTTAGTACATTCTAAGACAGAGTCTGTTCTCAAAGCAATTCTTTGTAAACAACAACAACTACTCACACAGAGAGAGCCTCAAAGCAATACTCTGTAACAACAGGAACAGCACCCAGAGACTCCCCGCCCTTTTGTTGTATTCATCTCACTTTGTTAATAATTGTGATTAAAATGGATGTATGTGGATGGACGTTTGGTGTGGATAATAACTGAATGATCAGGGAGGTGCCAGCCTAAGAATCCAGTGTCCATCAGCTGAAGAAGGCGTCAAGTGGAAATAACCAGAGGACCCCCTCGAGGGCAGACTGGAATCCACCCAACAGCCTCAAGAATGGGAGAATCAAAGAACAAGATAACATCTGGCAGCACGGAGCCATCAGGAATGTGCCATCTGCTGATTGATTCAGCAACAGCATGATGAAGCAATTCCCATAGACTGGCATAGGAAGAAATTCCTATAAAAATGGTCTCTTGAAAGTGAGAACTTTGGGGTCTGATTCTGCAAACCAACTTCCAGGAGCATCAGATGAGCATCTGACAAGGCCCTGCTCCCTCCTCATGTCCAGGCCACCTGGCCAGTGGCTTGGCATGAACAACTCTAAGGCTGGTAACTATGATAACAACCTTGCAGAACCTGTGTGTGTGTATGAATGAATGTGTGAATAAATATGAGATTGAATGGAATGTTATAGCTATAACTAACTGCTTACTAGGATTCTTTCTGTATTCACAATAAATGTGGTATTTTGCCTTTTCCCCTTTAATAAGATCCTGCTGGTTTTTATTTTATTGGTATAACGGGGGGACACCACCATTTACCTCTCTCCATTCTGAAAACTGACCATTTATACTTACCCTTTGTTTCCTACCTTTTAACCAGTTACCAATCCATGAGAGCACCTTTCCCCTTATCCCGTAGCAGCTTACTTAGCGTAAGAGCTAAGACCACATAACCAACCCACCATTCTGAACTCATAGCACCCAGCAGCACCAGACCAGAGTGCACTGACAGATTGGACAGATTCAGGAGGAGGAGGGGATTGCATTGGTATGGGGCAGAGAACCTGTGTGTGTCCAGCTAGGCATGGAGGAGGGGGAAAAGCTGTTCTGATGTATCCTGCACAAGGGTTGGAGTAACCCCTATTAGAGATCCTGACCTGTGGCTGCTCCTGGCTTCCCCTGGGTTAGATAAAAGTGTTGTGCTATTGTTAAGTGTGA
This sequence comes from Chelonia mydas, assembly GCF_015237465.2. Classification (NCBI taxonomy): domain Eukaryota; kingdom Metazoa; phylum Chordata; order Testudines; family Cheloniidae; genus Chelonia; species Chelonia mydas. Next base: position 7,141,910 of record NC_051246.2, on the reverse strand, counting down.
TGCTTGTTCAGGGTTAACTATGACCCTCCAAGGAGGGAAGGCTGGTGTTTGTGCAGAGGTGTATGAACTTGGAATCCTATTCCCAACTCTGGGACCTCCACCTGACACTGCACAATCAGGAAAAGGTATTTCAGAAATGTGGGGTGGTCAGTGGAGTTCACAATTGTGCCCAGAGTGGTCACTATCAGGCATTGGGGGACATCTGCAGGAGGAATGTTAGGGACAATATAGGTCACACAGTGTCTACGCTCATCCAGCATCAACTTCAGTAGGTCAGTCACAGCTCAATGCTGTTTAAGGAGGTGGTTTTATGGCATCACCTTAACAATGCACTTACATCACCCACAGACAAATTTGTGTGTAGACACATGCATAGATAAGTTAATGTAAACTTTGTAGTGTAGACCAGGCCTTAGTGACACACAAAATACACACATACTCTCTCCCTAATGGAATGTTGGAGAATTTGGCCACCTCTTAATTCTATACAAAAGTGTTTTCATGTCTTCTTTTTTTCAGGCCTGGTCTACAGTGCAATAGAGCAAAGTCCAGAGCTAGACATTGTATATGTAAATTTAATTAAAAAGAAACCTATCTGATCTCAGACAAAATGTGGACTACTACCCCATGCTATTTATCCATGTGGGCACTAATGATACTGTGAGGTATGACCCTCAGCAGATCAGAAGTGACTACAGGGCTCTGGGAGTACGGGTGAAGGAGTTGGGAGTGCAGGTGGTGTTCTCTTTGATCCTTCCGGTCAAGGGTAGGGGCCCAGGCAGAGACAGATGCATCCTAGAGGTAAATGCCTGGCTGCAAAGATGGTGTCACCAGGAGAGCTTCAGCTTCCTTGACCATGGGATGCTGTTCCAGGAAGAAGGACTGATAAGCAGGGATGGGGTCCACCTATCGAGGAAGGGGAAGAGCATATTTGGATACAGATTGGCTAACCTAGTGAGGAGGGCTTTAAACTAGGTTCAAAGTGGACAGGTGACCAAACTCCACAGGTAAGTCAAAAACATGCAGACCTGGGAGAAGGGTTGGAATTTGGGGGGGGGGGGGGGCATGGGCTTTTATAGCAGGAATAAGGGAGAGATCAGTGTAAATTTGGCATTTTCTTTATTTGGCTCTGTTCTGGGACAATATAGTGTTGGATTAGTAGTGATGTTACAAAGAAGAAAATACAGTGAGAGTCCCCTATAGGGGTTGGGCTGAGCTCCATTCTGTGGTTCATTTCATACCAGCCCTCCATGTCTCGGTGAATTTCTCTTCCAACTCTTTCTGGTTTATTGTTGCCAACTCCTTCACAGTCACCTCCACGCCGTAGACTTCCCCATAATAGATCAGCTCCTTGGTGAACTCCGTAGGGCATCCCGTCTCCATTTTGTGCCAGACGAAGTTTTTATAATCCTTTGTCACCTGGATTTCTATCAACTTGCTCTTGAAAGACTTGAGCTGAGCTCACCCTCTCCCAGCTCCCCAAGAGTCTCCATGCTGCCTTATCAGATGGCCCCTTAGCAAACCAACCTGGCAGAGGAATGTTAGGAAACTGCATCTGCCTTTGCAAACACTGATCAACATATCATCTGGTGAGGTGGTGTTGCTACGTTGACAGAAAAACTCTTCTGTCTGCATAAAGCCGTGTCTGCACTCTGAGGCTTTGTGAGTATAGCTGCACCAGTAATGCTTTACTGGCAAAGCATCTGTCATGTAGCCAAAGGCCTGTATCCTAGATGCTCTGCTCTGCTGCTTGCAGTCCAGTCTACGAGATACAGACTTTCAACTGGTACACTGGTAACTCCGCTTCTCTCAGGGCAGTTTTGAGTGAAGGGAGCTGTCAAGGTTCCTTCCCCACTCTGAACTCTAGGGTACAGATGTGGGGACCTGCATGAAAACCTCCTAAGCTTACTTTCACCAGCTTAGGTTAAAACTTCCACAAGGTACAAAGTATTTTACCCTTTGCCCCTGGACTTCCACAGCCACCACCAAACTTTATCTGGGTTCCCGAAAAAAACGTAGTTTGGACACGTCTTTCTCCCCAAAATCCTCCCAACCCTTGCACCCCACTTCCTGGGGAAGGTTTGGTAAAAATCCTCACCAATTTGCAAAGGTGACCACAGACCCAAACCCTTGGATCTTAAAACAATGAAAAAGCATTCAGTTTCCTTACAAGGAGACTTTTAATAGAAGTAAAAAAGAATCACCTCTGTAAAATCAGGATGATGAATACCTTAGAGGGTAATTAGATTCAAAACATAGAGAATCCCTCTCGGCAAAACCTTAAGTTACAAAAAAGACACACAGACAGGAATATTCATTCTATTCAGCACAGCTATTTTCTCAGCCATTTCAAGAAATCATAATCTAACACATACCTAGCTAGATTACTTACTAAGTTCTAAGACTCCATTCCTGTTCTCTCTCCGGCAAAAGCATCACACAGACAGACCCAGACCCTTTGTTTTTCTCCCTCCTCCCAGCTTTTGAAAGTATCTTGTCTCCTCATTGGTCATTTTGGTCAGGTGCCAGCGAGGTTACCTTTAGCTTCTTAACCCTTTACAGGTGAGAGGATTTTTTCCTCTGGCCAGGAGGGATTTTAAAGGTGTTTACCCTTCCCTTTATATTTATGACAGGAGCAATAGACAAAAACTCTGAGACAGAACCTCTCACACAAGCAGCTGAACATTTCTTGAGAATGTAGCCACTTTATGATGGCTCAGAAGGGAAAACTGGCTTTAAATCAGATATATCCAGGCAATGGAAAATTCCCCTCATGCAGAGGGATCATCCAGTGGCACAGGGCAGCTGTAATGACCCCCACCCACCATTCCTGCAGCCCCCAGAGTATGGGGTGTAGCTGGGGAATGAGGACATGACCGAGGTGCCCAAATAATCTCCAGCTGTTGGCGCTGCCCTTGGGGGCCAAGGTCATACCTTGCACAGCAGCTTGGAGGACAGGGTTATAAGGAATGGTGAGTGGCATAACTCTCCATGGAGGAGACGGACAGAGGAACGGAGGTGGGAAGGAACGACACAGCACTCAGGAGGGACAATGATGGAATTATTGGGTTGGAGAAGGAATCAGGATATGGGGGAGTGAACAGAATTTAACTGGGAAATGAGGCTAATATATCTGTGAGTTGGAAAATAACCTGAAGCACATGTGATCAGTGGGAGGGAGAAATCAGGGAAACAATGATCTTGAAAGAGCTCAAAGGGTCAGAGTGAGCAGGAAATTAGACTTGAACTGCATTGTGAAAAGGGTGGAAAAACGTTGCCCAATGTAATAGGGCGTGCATATGAAAAGGCAAATCACAGACGAAATGGGTACTGTATTTTTAGATTTTGGTGTAAAAGAAACCCCACATAACAGCTGGGAAACATAATGGATTTTTCAATTAACTGGGCAATTCTGTTTTTTTTTTTTTTTAATCATTTTGGATTGAACTGAAAACAACATTATTGACATTTTCAGAGTTAAAAAGTAAAAAAAAAGCAAAAAAAAAATAAAAAAAAAATAAAAATAAAATAAAATAAAATAAAAAAAGCTGAGGCTATGTGTGAGAGACTGCTTGATTCAAATCCTGTCCTAGTATATAGAACTCAGATTGCAATTTTACTTTATTTCTTAGGTAACCAACTGTGATCTGAACGCTTACTACTTATAATCACTTAAAATCTATTTTTCTGTAGTTAATAAACCTCTTTTATATCTTACCTAAAACAGTGTGTTTTGGTTTAAGTGTTTGGGAAATCTGCTCAGGTTGCAAGGGCTAGTGTACGTCCACTTTCCTTTGTAGAAATGGCTGACTGGGTAATAAACTTACACTGGTCAGGCTTCTGATCAGGGCAGGACAGTGCAGCTCTGGGGCCCTTGGCTGGGGGGAATTGGCTGGAATCAATTGATTGGTTCATGAATGGCTGGGAAAAGCATTCATGTAACTCAGCTGGGTGTGTCCCTGCCTGTGAATGTTTGTGTGAGTGCAGTGCCTGCTAAAGGTTTGTAGCTTGTCACAGCATCACAGTGTGAGAGGGAGCTCAGCTTGGTGGCACAGAGGACTCAGTGGTATCCCTGCTCCATGTTGTACCCCGGGGAACCCATCACTTCATGTGATCCAAGGGATTTCCCTGGAGACTGAGATAGCAAAAGCAGGGCCTGGGGCATTGAGTGGTGGGGCTGTGTGTCTGAGAGAGGAGTAGCACATACAGCCAGAAGGACACAGAGAAGAAGTAAAGGAGGCCCAGACCCAGCCAGAAAATCCCTGGCAACATGACGCTGAGGAAAAAAAGGTTTTGGGCGAGAAAGGGAGAAAGAGAACAATATGTAACCCTTCTGCCCATCAGAGTTGGCAGCAACAAGGGCCGGGTTCAGTATCTAGGGGTTCCATTCCAATAACACAGTGCAAAACCGGCTTGAGCCCCCACCCAGTGATCTGGGACAATTACATACCCCCCTGGGCACCTCTAAGAGGCAAAACTTCCCCTCTCACAAGCACAGAGTCTGAGTGTAGCACAAACGTTTTAATAAAGGAGGGAAACAATGTGGCATTACCTTGGGGAAACACCACAACTAGAGTTCATAAACACAAACCATGAGCCAGAAGACCCACCCTCAAGAAGGTTGGGCCGTGTCCTTTCCCTTTGGGTTCTTAAGTCCAGCAACCCAAAAGTCACCCCACCCACAGTTTCTGTCCTTGGTCAGTGCATCCCCAGAGTTCAGAAGTTCATGTGCAGAGTTTACCTCCCAGCCTGAGAGGAAGGGGTGGGGTATGGAGGCACCTTACATACTCCGCTGCTCGGGCCCTCACTTGCCCCCCCACAGCTGATTGCATGCCTCTCTGGGGGGTTCTGCTCCAGTCCTCACCACCAACTGCCCTGCTGGCCGCACCTCTCCGCCAGCCGCTCTGTTGGCTGCTCGTCTCCACTAGCTTCTCTGCTAGCTGTTCACCAAGATGTCTTCGGGTCCCCCCCACTTAACACAGCTCTCAGTGATTTCAGCTGTTAGTAAGGGTGTAACGATGCTGGCTTTGGTGGGACCCGACAGTGACAATTCAGGACAAATTGCTTAAAGCGGGGCAGTTACAGCCCAAGGCTGGGGTTCCTTTGCACACCAAGGCAAACCAAACCAGCCAAACAGAGAAGACTTCAGTTTTATCCCACTGGCTAACCATAAGTCACACAATCAATTCCCTTAGACACTCCAGTTCCCAGTATCACCACCAGTGTCACTTGTTATGGGGATGAATGGTTATGAAAACCAATGCCCCAGTAAAAGAAAAATGGTTCTCCTGATCCCAAAGGACCAAGCCCCAGACTCAGGTCAATATACAAGTTAGATCTTACCCACAAATCACGCTATTGCCAATCCTTTAGAATCTAAAATCTAAAGGTTTATTCATAAAAAGAAAGAAATATAGATGAGAGCTAGAATTGGTTAAATGGAATCAATTACAGACAGTAATGGCAAAGTTCTTGGTTCAGGCTTGTAACCGTGATGGAATGAGTTGCAGGTTCAAATCAAGTCTCTGGAGTACATCCACAGCTGGGATGGGTCATTCAGTCCTTTGTTCAGAGCTTCAATTTGTAGCAAAGTCTCTCCAGAGGCAAGAAGCAGGATTGGTGACAAGATGGAGGAGCTGCAGCAGCCTTTTATAGTCTCTTGCCATGTGGCCTTCTTTCTTTGTCCCAAAGACAAGCTGTCCAGCACATGGCAAGAAAAAACCTTAGAGTTCTGTCCATAGGCAGGTCCCTGCATGCCTTGCTGAGTCACAAGGTGTATCTGCCTTCTCTCAATGGGCCAGTTGTACAGCTGATGGTCCTTAATGGGCCATCAAACAGGCTAGGCAGTGCTGATGCCAAATTGTCTGGGGTGTCACCCAGAAGCATAGCACAATTTTGAAATACAGATAGTATAGAGCCAATACCTATAACTTTAAATACAAAAATGATACATGCATACAGATAGCATAATCATAACCAGCAAACCATAACCTTGTCTTAGACACCTTATTTGACCCCCTTTATACAAAATCTGGTACCGCTACAGGACCTTGGTTGCAACAATGATCTATATGATCCCAGTTTCATGTCAATAATATCACAAGGGGGGCCTCACTGCTGATGCACACTGAATAGTCTTCTTGCATCAGAACCCCTAGTGCAATGTAGATCTAATACTTAGACCTACATATCAGTGATTTCAGCTCTCCAGCATGTAAAAAGTCTCCTAACTGAGTCTAAATTAGCTCTGTTATTACACAGTGGAGAAAGAAAAGGTCAAAGTGACATTTCAGACCCTCAGGAGGGGCCTATGCCACCAGGTACAAATACCAGTCCCCAGCCTCTCTCAACTCACTGGAACCCATGTCCTTTCCTAGCGAGTGCTGCTTAATTGAGGGTGAGTCCCTCAGTCAGAAAATGCCAAGTACAGTTCTGCTGTCCTTGATTCACACAACCAGGACAACAACCCTTTATTAATCCTGCCAATAACAAAGAGATTGAGGATCCCACAGCAGCCAAAGTGATCATTTGGGCAAGCAGTCCCATCGTGCTAGGCAGGGGGTGTGTGCCCAATATATATTTGTATGCTATGCTCTGTGCTTGTATTAGTGAAAGCAAAAATCCATCTTGCATTTGAAACAAAAGCTGGTGAAGTTGATGCTGGTTTTTAGAACCTGTGGGAGTTCATTCCTCAGCATTGGATGGCCCCGAGAAAACTCTCTCTCTTGCTCAGATGAGCCTGTCCCGACCACCTCATGCATTTGTCTCATTTCTTCAACAGTCACCTTGCGCAGCCTAGTACAGTCTGCCATATCAGTCACCTCAACTCAGTCCTGTGCATAAGGCTGACGTTGCTAACGTTATCTTCTGGTTTTACTGGATGTGCCCATGGGATGTGACAGGTTGTAGAAACCTCACACTGGTGGTGTGAGGGTTAAGGCATTGCTCTGGACAGGATGGTCATGCTCCGTTGTCCCTTCCAGACATGCTCCCAGTGGAGGCAGAGTTCAGAAGGGAGCAGCTCAGCTCAGTTTAGACAAACAGAGCAGGAGAACAGACAGGTGGTGCAGCCTCCTGCAGAAATCTGCAGAGGCTCCAGGCAGCCAAGATGAGACCCTACGGTGGAGCTGCTGCAGGCCCTTCAGCTGCAGAGGACAAGGATGATGAGCTGCTGCAGACAGAGGGAGCCCCTCCAGAGTGTGACCCGAGCAAACTCCAAGGGGGATCCCAAGGCAGACCAGTAGGACCCGCAGAGGAACCAAAGCCAGGGTGAGAAGTGGCCCAGGGAGCAGGCGTAGGGGCACCTGCCACCTATGCTGCATATTTTGTATTATCTTTTCTTTGGGCCCTGGGTTGGAACCTGGTGGAGCAGAGAGGGCCTGGAATCCCCTAGCCCCTGCCACTCACTCCTGTTGCTAGGCAAAGTGGCCACTGACTCTCACCATTGGGTGATACAGCTGCAGGCTCCTGCGACTGGGTGACACAGCTACTCCCTCTTCCTCCCATACTAGGGCCCATGTTTTCCCCTCCAATCCCAGCAGTTGTGTGTGACTCCCATTCCCTCCAGGCCAGGGGCTTTGTGTCTCCCATTCTTCACTTCACCCATTCCTGGGTTCCCAATTCTTCCCCCATGGCAGGGGCTCTGAATGTGCTCCCATTTCTCCTCGCTCTGTCCATACCAGGGTTCCCTAGTTTTCCCCCCACCTGGAGTTCTTTAGCCAACAAAGCTCAGTACAGATGCACAGAGCCCTCACCCCTGACACACGGCCTCTGCTCTGCCCACTATAGCATCGGTAGCACATTTTGCTACCTTCTATATTGTGTAGGAAAAGGGAGTCAAGAGGAACACTGGAATAGCCAGCCTCTGTCCATGCAGGAAATCACACTAAGGAACATGGGGCCGTTGATCTGTTGGTGTCCTTGAGTGGAAAAAATGTTCAAATTGTACTAAAATTCTAGACTGCTCCCCCGACCCTCCACCAGACAAACCCTTAATTTGAAACCTGCATCTCTATATTGGCATCCTATTTTGGTTTAGTAGCTTGTAGCTTATGTTCTTATATTCTTATGTTCTTATGTAGTTAATTAATTGCACAGACCCACTAGGAGGTGTTGCTAGGCAGAATTTGGAAAAAATCAAGATAGTCTGAAGTCCTCCATTTCCTATTTTATGTCTATTTTGTCCTGTACTGTATGGCAGGATACAAACGGGGATATTCATTTACTTTTGAAACAATGTTGTTAAGCGTCAGACATGTAGGGAATGCCCATTAGGAGGAATGTGTTTGTGCAACTGGTTAAAAATGTAGGTAACAGAAAATAGACATTATGGGCCAGATGCTCTGCTGGTTTAAGGCAGTTGAAGTCAATTCAGGTTAGGATTTGGCCCAAAGTGTCTGTTTTAAAATAAAAGTTGGTAGGGTAATGCTCTGAGCCCCCCTATCCCCACCCTACACCCACTCCATGGCCAAGGTTTACAACAACCACTCGCCCAACTCCACCCAGACAGGGAGCAAAGTCTTTTCAACAAACAGAACTCAAACCACCAGCTGTATAACACAGACCTTTTCTGTCAGGCATCTGTGCTGTGGTGCATCCTTCCACTCTTCCTCTGCCAGTTGGGGTCCAGGCCAAAGCCTACCTTAATCCTCTCCCCTGCCCCAGGCAGAGTGAGCACCCACAAATTGCCTACCCCTGCTAATAATAGAATAATAGAATAAGAGGGTTGGAAGAGATTTCAGGAGGTCTCTTTTCCAACCCCTTGCTCGAAGCAGCACCAACCCCAACTAAATCATCCGAGCCAAAGCTTTGTCAAGCTGGGCCTTAAAAACCTCTAAGGATGGAGATTCCACTACCTCCCAAGGTAACCCATTCCCAGTGCTTCACCACCCTCCTAGTGAAATAGTGTTTCCTAATATCCAACCTAGACTTCCCCCATTGCAACTTGAGACCATTGCAACTTGTTCTGTCATCTGCCATCACTGAGAACAGCCTAGCTCCTGCCTCTTTGGAACCCCCCTTCAGGTAGTTGTAGGCTGCTATCAAATCCCCCCTCACTCTTCTCTTCTGCAAATTAAACAATCCCAGTTCCCTCAGCCTCTCCTCATAAGTCATGTGCACCAGCCCCCTAATTATTTTTGTTGCCCTCTGCTGGACTCTCTCCATGTGTCCACATCTTTTCTGTAGTGGGGGGGGGGGCAAAACTGGATGCAATACTCCAGATGTGGCCTCACCAGTGCCGAATAAAGGGGAATAATCACTTCCCTTGATCTGCTGGCAATGCTTCTACTAATGCAGCTGAAAATGCCGCTGGCCTTCTTGGCAACAAGGGCATACTGTTGACTCATATCCAGCTTCTCATCCACTGTAATCCCCAGGTCCTTTTCTGCAGAACTGCTGCTTAGGCAGTCAGTCCCCAGCCTGGAGCAGTTCATGGGATTCTTTCGTCCTAAGTGCAGGACTCTGCACTTGTCCTTGTTGAACCTCATCAGATTTCTTTGTTTGGCCCAATCCTCTAATTTGTCTAGGGCCCTCTGTATCCTATCCCTACCCTCCAGCATATCTACCTCTCCTCCCAGTTTAGTGTCATCCGCAAACTTGTGTAATGTCTCCCCACATTACGAGGGAAGAGGTAGGTTAGATGTTGCCCACCTTCCCAAAGCCTCAGCCTGCTTGGTTGAGAGAGAAGTGAGCCTGGCTCCACCCTACACTATAAAGCTCCTGGTCCTGGACCTTTAAAAAAACAGAAATCTGGGTTTTGTCCCAGACACTATCATTCCAGGACCACTTCCTCTCTCCCACCATCTACCTCTGTTACACACTTCAGACTAAGATTCTGTTCTGTGAAGGCACCAGATTCTTTATGACTTCAGACAGTAGAAACACATGTAAATGCAGAGCAGAGAGGGAGAGTCAGGGGTCTGAATGAGACAAGGCTCAAACTAAAATGTCTGCCCATCTACTGCTGTGAAACCTCTGAACAGACTGGGAATCAGGGAGCTTTATTTTTAAACTCTCCCTGGTCTCTGTCCTAATCACCCTCTGCAAAAGCCCCTGAATCTCCTCACGATCTTCCAGACACTTTTATTATTCTAGATGACTTCCTGAATTATCTTCTCCCCCCAAAATAGCAGGAACAGATGTAAGACTTACTGCTATGTAATTCCTTGGATCATCCCTACAGCCGGGGAAATCCCAGGGATATCTTCACATTACTGTGCCTCAGTGGGTCACTGCTGAGAATACCAGATTCAGGACAAACTGTTGAGAAATGGGGCAGACTCACCTCAAACTGGTGGTTATTCTATCATTAGATTATACCTAGCCAGTAACAAAAGTAAGCTTCTGTCTCACCACACTGGTTAACAAGAAATAAAAAAAGCAGTCTCCTTAGGCATTACAGCCCTTATATCACCACCCAGACACTAGACTTTATGATGAGTGGTTATTGAAAACCAGATCAGCCACATAGCCAGGTCAATATATATCTCAGATCTTACCCAATAATCATGCTGCTGCCAATCTTTAAGGAATTTAAATCTAAAGGTTTAATAGTAAAGAAAAGAAAAATAGAGTTAAAAATTGTTAATAGATCATATGCATACAATAATGGCAATGTTCTTATATCAGGTTTGTAGCAGTGATAGAAATAACTACTGGCTTATAAAGTCTCTAGTAACTTCCGCAAGACTGGAAGGTCCTCAGTCCTGAATTCAGATAATTCAGGTCCTCAGCACTTCTAGTGTAGACTAGCCTTAAGAAGGTGTAATTTCAAAAAAAATTACAAT